>NC_089743.1:83779970-84079970 GCF_040412425.1 Macrobrachium rosenbergii | reverse complement strand
TACATGAACCCAACCCCACTCCACTCTTGTATTATATATATATATATATATATATATATATATATATATATATATATATATATATATATAATATAAACAATCGTCAGCGTACCTCTTATACAGCATAGGTTTATACCTTAACCAGACACTCTCTTTATCAATTTTGTTTTGTATAACAGAATGAATTCGCCATAGTTGCATTCAGAGGATTTCCACAATACTTTCAAACTGAGCATGATGTTTCCCGTTAAGTAGCAAGTAATGGCTTTGGATACAAATCTATACTATTCACACTATATTTAACGTAAAACATTATGTTCAGCTCGACGTATTTGCTATGGGTGCAACTATGACGAAGTTATTGTTATACCACGAACAGAATTGGTTAAAGGCGTGCCCGATAGGTCATAAATCTCTGCTGTATGAGGGGTAGGTTGCCGATTGTTTTTAGGTGTTCCAAGAAAGAGGTCAAGCTCAATGGTTTTTAGAATACATACATACATATATATATATACACATACATACATACATACATACATACTGTGCATATATGTATGTATATATATATATATACATACATTATACATACATACATATATATATATAATGGGTGTGTGTCTGCGTGCATATGCATGTGTTTGTGTGTGTGTGCTTGTGTGTGTGCGAGAGAGAGAGAGAGAGTGTGTTTGAGGAGAGAGATACCACAATGGTCTCTTTAACAGGAAACCAGTTATGGATGACCTACACCTAACATAAGAACCGAGTTTACACTCCAGTGTTTTAAATCACATTTTCTTAAATAATCATTATCCTGACAAACCATCTAGCATTTCTGGATCAGTCGTACCGAAATCCCAAAACAAAGGTACCGTTTATTATTAAACAGAGAAAAGGAGCTTAATGTAAAGGAGGTTTTCTGACCGGCAGAGTTTCCATTGTGGCTTAAGAGAGTTTGTATGACGGCATTGTATTCAGTCGGGTTTTTTTATCAAAGGAACAGTTTGATTTTCTTGAAGTACAAATTAGAAAGCTGGAATGTAAGAAACTGAGATAACCCATTCATTTTGCTGTTTAATTCTTATAAATGCATTATTTCTAAAATAAAATTAACTCCAGAGAAACATAAAGAAAGAAGTGTTCAGTGAAAAAGAGCGTGTCTGATTTCATTGTGATTATTCAAACAGAGTGAACGATGTAATCTGAAATATATATTAGCAATTAGTTAAAAAGTAAATGTACAATACAAGAATATAAAAAAAAAAGAAAGCAAGGAAACAAACGCATAATAAATATCCTAAGTAAGATCCACAATAATATAAAAATAAGGGGGACTTCCAAATCGACCTGCGAGTCCCCGCACAATCCAAAGTTCCTAGAGTCGCGACGCCATGTATGGGCGACGCATGTCAACGAACTCAGCCGGGGATTACCTGCCCAGCAGAAGTCCTCTGCGGGAACTGGAGGATATCTACGATGACTTGGTTCTGGAAGTGAAAGGGGAGGACCCTGGGGAGGACATGTTAGAGAAAGAGTCGATCACTGCCGAGCAGAGGTCCAGAAAACACAGCATCATTAGCAACGCGTTTTCAGGTCGACTGGCCCGAGACTTGAGTCTGCAAACGTTGGTGAGTTGCGGGGCTTGAGAAAGACTTGGCTTTCATGACGTCGGGGAAGAGTTGCCAGCCCCCGGTAGAGAGGTCAGGCCGCTTCCCTCTGATGAGATCTAGAGGCGGATGCCTGTGAAATGACAGGTTTATGGTGACGTGTTGTGTGTGCTTATTGCGGATTATGTTGGTGTGTATGGGGTTCGGCCTAGGGCGAAGATACGAATAACGGTAGATGACTCGGTAAGATTATAACATTCAACGAAGCCACAAAATAAATGGACAGCCTTAGGTAAAGAATGCTTATTATTGTCAGTATTATTATTTGTACTGCCTACGCTGATCCTGCTTTGGACCAAAAAAGAAAGAGAAAGTTTTAAAACCACCATTAGCAAGACCTGATCAGATCTGAGTTTTTTTTTTTTTTTTTTTTTTTTTTTTTGTCCATAACGACATATGATTCTCAATAAAATTAGAGAACCGTTAAGGGAAAAATACGTTTTAAGTCTTAGTAAAATCAGTTAAGGAAAGAAAGCAGTACAAACTCTGAAAGAAAAGTAAAAAACAATTAACATCCACCACAGAAGGGAAGTATTTTCGGAATAAAATAAAATGGTCAGATTAATTTGTGAAATTTAACAGATCAAGAAAAACAACACATCACGAGATTGCATCTGAGATAAGAAGAATTTATTGTCTCTTCGCACTGCTATTTGAGAGAACAAACCCAAAATTTACTACAATTATGCAAAATGTCGAATTTATGAAAATTTGAGTTATGAGGTCAGTGATATTTTACTTGACTCCGGGGAATCGAAGGAAACGAGTTTTGTCGTGTGGTTTTTCTCGTGTTTTGAGCTGATCCCGAAATTATGCAAAAGTTTATTATAAGTCACATTTATCTGGGATCCAAGTAAAAGTACGATTGCTGAGATCCGTTTGCGTTATGAAATTTTACACAGGCATTTTCGATTGATATTTCCTTTGATACTGACTTTTCAAGATGCCTCCTCTTAGTCAACAGCGACAGTAACTTGACTTCCTGTTTATGTTGTGTTACGAATTTATTATATTAATTATCTTTTGCTTAATATTTCTTGGAATCACATTTTTACGACAATTTTAGTGGTTTTTGTATAAGCGATTTTACACAGCATTTACGGGTAACCTTAACCCAGAAGCCATTTGTGTCCCCGAAGTTCTGAGTAATGAGTTTCGGAAGTCACAAAGGCTTGGAATTTTTTATCGATCTTTATGTGGAATTTAATTGTACGGGACATTTTCAGACGATCATTGTTTATGAACCAATTGAACCCGGAACTTTCAATAGATTGTTTCCTTGGTCATTGGATAAAGGAAATTTCAGCTAGTATTATGATGTGAATCAATTATAATCTGATTTTTTTGGGGGGTGCTAAAATCATTTGCTCAATATTAATTTTGAATCGTTTGTGCCAGGCATTGTATAGTATCCATCAATTGCATGTCAGTTGGTTATCTTAGACAATCGACAGGTTTTTGGAACGCAGTGAACCTTGAACTTTTAGATTGCTCTTTTCTTGGAAGTAGATTTTCTCTTAATTCATCACAGCAACTTTCAAAGTAAACCTGCACAGTAAGATGCAGGACCTAAGGTTTTCATTCTTCACCCATCAGGAGTAGAGTTCGTGCCCAGCATCGGAATTTATGTGCACCTCAGTGCTCTTCTGAACAGTGCGTAGTGAAGAGAGTGTTACCACATAATATTAATTTGTCTGTGTATGTATCTACCTAAGTATATATATATATATATATATATATATATATATATATATATTATATATATATATTGATTGATCGTTTGATTGATTTAAGGGTTTCTGGCATCGTGAAAACTAAGGTCATTGACGCATAATATATATTATTATATATAATATATATACATATATATACCAGTATATATATATATATATATATATATATATATATATATATATATATATACATGTGTGTATGTACGGTCAGTAGATATGCTCCAATACAATTGTTTGCTTTCATAACCACTTAAAATCACTGTACATATAGTTTTTAGTCATTCTTTTAACTGCATAGTTAATTCACTGATATAGTTCTTACCCTGACTTTTTTTTTTTACAGAACACCCCCTATGCGAAAAAATGGAGAGTTCTCTTGGCCATCCTGGTGAGTACAGTTTTGTCAAAAGTGCTTTGCCCCCGTTCACAAGCCTTCTCTCTCTCTCTCTCTCTCTCTCTCTCTCTCTCTCTCTCTCTCTCTCTCTCTCTCTCTCTCTTCTCTCACACACACATGCGTGGTCATGCATATCCTCACATACTCAGTTGCCATAGCAGATTGTTGCATACATGAATGTTTATAACTCTCTAAGGGCAAATTATGACCTTCAGGTACCCACGACCCTGTTTAAAAAAAAAAAAAAAAAAAAAAGTTTTTGGTATGCTTTCTGCAGATAATGCTCTGTCCTCTTGGAAACCAAGGCTTCTGACATCTTGCTTTGCTAAATTATATATGTATATTTATATATATATATATATATATATATATATATATATATATATATATATATATATATATATATATATATATATGAATGTGTATATATATATGTATATATATATATATATATATATATATATATATATATATATAGATAGATAGATAGCTAGGTGATTATGACTGTGCCGTAGATAGAGTGAATTTGGAACTTATAGTAAATAAAGTTTTAAAACGTGACTTCCTAGTATATAGGCCTACCGTGTAGTAGTTTGCTTTTAGATTTTTGTAAATCAAGTCCGGCCGAAAGATATTCTGCTTGCAAATATTCTACGGCTTTTTCTCTCTAGTACCTACACTATAAGGAGCAACATATATATCAGGGATTTAAATTGGTTATTATGAATAACTCTTAACAAGGATGCTTCTTCTTCTTCTTCTTCTTCTTCTTCTTCTTCTTCTTCTTCTTCTTCTTCTTTATTATTACTAGCTGTCTCTCTCACTTTTTCCCTTCTTTATCCTCCCTAACACCCCCTCTTTTCTCTCTCTCTCTCTCTCTCTCTCTCTCTCTCTCTCTCTCTCTCTCTCTCTCTCTCTTCGCCCAAACAAACATCCCCTCTACTCTCTCTCTCTCACCTCCTCTCCATCTCACTCTCTCACTTCCTCACCCTCTCACTCTTTCTTTCTCTCCCTTTCTCTCTCTCTCTCTCCAACTCTCCCTGTCTCTTTCCCTCTTTCTTCCTAACACCCCCTCTGCTCTCTCTCTCTCTCTCTCTCTCTCTCTCTCTCTCTCTCTCTCTCTCTCTCTCTCTCTCTCTCTCTCTCTCACTTCCCCTCCCTCTCACTTTCTCTCTGTCACCCCCTTCCCAACCCCCACCCCCTATGGTGCCATTGATGTCTTACCTCCACAGTATTCTTTTCCAGATAGTAATCGAAATTAGCTATGATAAATTCGTAAGGTTACTAAGTCTACGGGCATAACCAGCTCCGTTTCAGGGAAGCCCTTCACATCCCCACCCCCTTTGGTGCCCTTTGGTGCTAGTGATGTCTCACCCTACAGTACTGATTTCTAGATAGTAAATAATATGCATACCAAGTTTGGTTGAAATTGCTCAATGTGTTTCAGAGTTATTCTGGCACATGCACACACACATACATCCATTTATATATATATATATATATATATATATATATATATATATATATATATATATATATATATATATATATATATATATATATATATATATATTATTATTATTATTATCGAAAACTTATGGGATGTGGAGGGCAAATATACTGTAATTGCATTTCTTTCCACTTCGTGCTTCAGTGTCTTTATCATTTATTATTTTTTTGGCTCTCTGCGACAGAATGAGTTGCAAAAGTACGTTATTATGATCCTAACCTCGTGAAGGCTCCAACGACATCTTGTATTTTAGGATAAGTTTAACGAACATACAGGAATATGCTTTCTGTCGTTATAGATCGACTAAATTTTTATTATAACTTTATTATGATTATCATCAAACAGTGTAGCCGGCATCCAGACGGCCATACTGTTCAATGAAGGTTGCTCGAGAGAGGATCCTCTTCCGAGATTATTATTATTATTATTATTATTTAGATACGTTGGTAATATGAGAAAATAATTTAACAGCCAAGTGAAGGATAAATAAATGACAGAAGAAAAAATATATCAATACACTGAAGTCATCTTGTCATCTTCTATTAAGCCTTTCCAAGGGGGTCCTAGGTCGCCCGATTCACGTGACCCTGGCACCGAAACTAGACAAACTAGGTCAAGGGTAGCCGGGTAACGTGATGACAGCCTTTTATGCTAATGTGTAGTTGCCAGTTAATACTTAGCGAATGCCATAGAGACTAGTTGTCGTGACGTCACTGGACAGTTTCCGTTCATTTATTTATTTAAGAATTATTATTTTTATTTGTGTTATAGAACGTCAAGAAAGGAATTAAGAGAAAACGTCAGCAGGCGGTAATGTCATTTGTGAACGAAAAACAAATGTCAGCGATCAGGCAGAAAGTATATTCTCCGACCCAGCAATCAGTTAAGAACGAAACAAAAAAATTGTTGACTTTGTAAGATTAATGCTCGTTTCAAAGGTCGAACGAATACAGAGAGGAAGATAAAGAATTATTCGACTTCCAAAGTTCACTATTTTGAGGCCTTTACTTATTTGTTGCGATATTCAGCTTTTTTTTTTTTTTTACATAAATACTCGTATCCTATAGTAGCCACACACACACACACACACACACACACACACACACACACACACACAGGCAGCACAGAGAGAAGAAAGATGTAATAGTCCGTTGCAGTCACGACGATATTCCCGATGTTGTTAATTAAACCGTGAACTTAACTAACACCATTTAGTAACGGGAATCGTCATTTGCAGTTTGTCCAGTGGTAACTCTATTTACACTTTAGCTCTAACGACGAACCATTCGCCTCTGGCATCATATAATACATTTGCGCTTACGTGTGTAATCAGTGCTACAGATTTCTTACATTTTTTCGTCGAAATTGGAACATTTCAGTTTTCAGGGCTTTTTAAATCATCGTTTACTTTCGAAAGAGGTCAAGGTGAACAGTATCGGGAGAAAATAACCACCATTCCCATAGGTAGATTCCTACAGAGTTTCATCAGATAAATGTCAAGTAATCGAATATTCGGGGCAAATAATCACCCACCCGATATGGTCCTTACCTGCTAAGTTTTATGAAAATCAGTGAAAATAAAGTGCTGAAGAATAAGGTTTGGTCTTTAGATTAACCTATAACCTTGAAAAATATGCCAAGGTAAAGAATATTATAGAAAAATAATGTCCAGCCTTCAAGGTACATACCTAACAAAGTTCGTCAAAATCAGAGAAAATAAAATTGTCTTTAAATTGCCCTATTACCTTGAAAAGTGGAAAAGTGTCAGTCTGAAATTTATTTATGGAAAACACTCTTCAGCCTGCAGGCTATCGACCTGTGAATTTTCATCAGAAGTAATAAAAAAAGCTCAATGTTGACTTTTCATATTACCTGTGGCTTGAAAAACTGGCCTTGGTAAGAAATGGCTAAAAAAAAAAAAAAAAAAAAATCTTTGATACATGATGCCGAATTCTGAAGACCAGATTTTTTTAAATTATAGTTTTTACAATAGTTAGAAAAAATAACGATCAACTCCAAGATCACTAAAGAAAGATAATAGAATGACACCATAAACAAATCCTCATGGTCGAATGGTCACTTCAATTATGATACCATAGTGTTAATACTTGCATCAGCGCTCATAGACCATGCTGAGGAATCTTTTGTTTCTCATTTCTGTAAATGGTTATTCTGTGCAAGAGCATTCCTGTACGCAGTTCGAAAACTTTAATCTCTACAGCAAGTCATTGAGAATGAGCTTCTATGGTATATGTATATGTATATATGTATATATATATATATATATATATATATATATATATATATATATATATATATATATATATATATATATATATATATAAAATAATGCGTGTGTGGAGGCAGCGAGGCGAGTGATAAACAGCGACTAGGTACGTACCAATTTATTAATGTTATTTTTTATTAAACTGGCTGTATGCCAGCACGGGCTCTTGCTCATAATTTATTAATCGAATCTGTGGACATGTCAGTAAAATCGCGAGCGGACAAGTAAGATTTAAACTGAGAACAAGAAAGGCATACAACTGGGAGAAAGTGCGTTTTCTCACACATGACAGACTGACTATATCCTTGTATATGTCAAGGAAGACAATATGATACGTATGGCTTGAAGCTGAAATGTTTTTACGTCCGTAGACAGTTGCGTTTTTATGCATAGGCGATTCTGTCTGACGAGAATGCATAATAACGCTGTTACTACAGCTTGTCCCCGATCTGTGTTTTTTGCCGGCCAAGTGTGAGAGGTCGGGCCTCGTGGTCGGTCATGTTTGACGTTTCTGGTGGCGTCTGCCTGGAGGGCCCCAGGTTGGGGGCGTGCATATATATATATATATATATATATATATATATATATATATATATATATATATATATATATATATATATATATATATATACATATGTGTGTGTGTACGTGTGTAACTACTGTGATGAATAGACAAAGCGTATCATATAAGGAGTTAGAGTGAAAGGCATAGAGAAACAACTCCCACACTAGCGAGAGTGCTGGGATTCGATTCTCTGAAACTAAACGGTTTGGCCCTGCACTTAATTAATTCTATGCTTCTGGTGACCTAAGACATTAAATAGGTCCTCTAGTGGGTAGTAGCCAGGGTGGAAATGTTACAAGGATCTGAGACCCACTTTTATCATTATTTAATCATTTTCTTATTAAACAATCTACTAACACATATTCTACTTAATCCTATATAAAAGGAATGGGTTTTAAATAATTCAGGTAACATTAACACTTGTCATTTAGCCGTTGGTCCTTAGTGGTCATTCTTTTTATGGATATTAGTCTTTCATTCACAATATCAGTCGAAAGAATATGTCGTTGAATAGTTCTATTTTCCATTATGTGATGTCTCTTTTTTTCACAATTTGCTGAATATCGTCCCGGTTTGCTTACGGATTTGCTAATCCCTATACTAAGTTAAAAAAGCATAATATTAAACTCCTCACTTTCGATGACGAAGTCTATTACGAAATGAAGATCCAGAACTCGTACCTGGAAAGAAAAACAAATGACTAAGTTGCAAGACTCGAAATGTGATAATGGCTCTTACAGAATTGCCGCATCCAGACGACGTATTGATCTACCTTTTCGTTGTCTTTGTTCCGATAAAGTGGCATGACGAAAACATCTGAATATCAAAGCAGGAGATATATCATATCTTTGCTTCCGTATTGTGAAACATGTCACTTTTGTTTTCACGAGCTGGTATCAATGCAACGATTAATATGATACATTCGTCTGCGGTCCGTCATCGGTATTGCACGTTGGTTGGATAAGCTAGCTCTCTGTCTCTCTCTCAAGTTTTCTTTGCCCTTCACATCGCCAATAAGCTGTTAGATTGTAGTATACCCAAAGTTTCATTGTCCATGTGGCGCATCTGCATATAAAACCTACTGGTTATTGAGAGTTTTACACACACACGGTTGGCAGCGGTCTTGTCTTTCAATTGAAAGACCTGGTTCGATCCTGATGTGAGTCAGAAATTTATTTCTGTTCGAATGAAATGCTGTCAGTTGGGTCACTGCTGAGTCAGGAAGTTGGGGAAAATACGCTGGTATGCAAGCAGTTAGCCTGTCCAGGTAAAGCCTGAGGTACAGTGGTAATCAGGTTCCAACTATATTTATGACTTGCGTGGCTTGGTTGCCAGCGGCCTCGTCTTTCAATTGAAAGACCTGGGTTCGATCGTGATGTGAGTCAGAAATTTATTTCTGTTCCACGTGTGATTGTGTGTCGATATTTCTATATACATACATACACACATACATACATACATACATACATATACATACATACACACACACACACACACACACACACACACACACACATATATATATATATATATATATATATATATATATATATATATATATATATTCCCCTACCTGACACCTTTCTCCTTGCACATGCATCATCCAGCCAGATGAGAAATTACATTAATTAATATTAAAAGTGGTGTCTTGCCTCTAAAGAGACAATAGATCAGATGCTTGAAAAGAAGGAAAATATATGAAAGACGGGAAATGGAAGGAAGGTGTGAGAGAGACCGTTCCCGAATAGAGACTCTTTATTTCCACTGAGTAAATATTGGAAGTGGCGACCAAACGGTTGTGGATACCGCCTGAGATAACGGTCTCTCTCTCTCTCTCTCTCTCTCTCTCTCTCTCTCTCTCTCTCTCTCTCTCTCTCTCTCTCTCTCTCTCTCCGGTTCAACAAAATTGTGAATAAAATTTAAATGATAGAAAATAGTCAGCAGTTGTAAAGAATTTGGAATGAAAATGGGAAAATCTCGATAAAACTGTTAAGAAACGTTTATTTAATACTTATACTATTTTATTAATACTTTCTACACCATACACCCCATACAGTTATATATAACGTCCCATAAAACGAAAGGTAATTATCATGATATCTAATAGGTAGAAACAATTATCTACCACATTTGCAGACAAATGTAGAATTTTTTATTTTAGGGGAAATTAGACTCTTCCAGATTCAAGTTCAGACGTTGTTTCTTAATGAGCAACGATTTTGCAGTTCACTTTCTCTGCAACTTCTGCATAATATTTTGATGTCAGTGATGTTAAAGTCACTGTTACATTTGTCCTTGCAATATTGCCTAATGGGTGAGGACATTCGAAAGCTTTAAAGCTGACTGGTGGGGCGGCTTACTCCCTTGTGACTGCAATACTCCGGTGAAATGATATTATAAGAGAAGACAATTAATATGGTATCTGGTAATCAGTGCAACAGTAGTCAATGATTATTATTATTATTATTATTATTATTATTATTATTATTATTTTATTATTCAGAAGATGAACCTATTCATATGGAACAGTTTCCACAAAGATATTAGTTCTTCATTGGAGGGTGGGTAGAGCTCTCTTATTAGCACGCTGTTGGTCCAGCGTTCGAGTCTCCGACAAAGCCAGTGAAGAATTAGAGGAATTTTATTTCTGGTGATAGAAATTCATTTCTCGATATATTGTGGTTCGGATTCCTGATGCTGTAGGTCCCGTTGCTAGGTAACCAATTGGTTCTTAGCCACGTAAAATAAGTCTAATCCTTCGGGCCAGCCCTAGGAGAGCTGTTAATCAGGTCAGTGGTCTGGTTAAACCAAGATGTGCTTAACTTAAGAAGGGACATTGACTTAAAATTCAAGCTCCAAAGAATATGGTGTTCATTAGAAAGAAGTTAGAGGAGGTTAAGGGAAATACAGAAAGAAGAGATCTCACTCACTAAAAAAGAAAAAATTAATTAACAGATTAACAAGTAGATAAAAAGGTAAGTAAATTATTAAAATAGAGGGAGAATTGCATTCGGGTAGTAATGCATTGCATCTTCGCTTGAACTTTCGAAGGTCCAGTTGCACGACTGGTAGGCTGTAGGTTACTTTTCTTTATGATTAACGAAAATTGTAATTTATGATCCTGGATAAAAGAAATTTTGCTATTTATTTCCGGAGAATACATCGACAGAAGATTTTTTTGAGAGATTGAAAAGAGCTGTTAGCCTGCTCACTTAAGATTCCATAGTTATAGCCCTTAGCGGCAACTTTGGCCTTTGATTGCCTCCAACCCCTCTTCCTTTCTTCCATCATCTATAAAGTTACTAGCAATGGGTTTTCTTCCAACTTTTCAATTGATCTCCAAACTTTATTTCATTCCTTTATTTTGCGTGAAACACTTTTACTCGCTCTTTTCACTGTCTTAGCTCTGAATGACAGAAAGTGCCCAAGTACTTTGTAGCTTGGCAAAAACTATCGGGTCTTTTCCGTCCACTTCCTTATATTTAGATACTGGAATACGTAACATTGCAGATAATTCCCCTGGTTAACAACCGGATAGTCATGCTGGCACCTAGACCTGTTGCTTTCACGGATATTTCGAAATATCTTGACCAATTTTTCTCTTCAACTCCTACCTTCAGCGTGTGCGTCTTCAGCTTATGCATCCCGAGGTAGAAGGCGGACAGGGAGAAAACGGAGGCGCCCTCAACGCCTTACTTTTCGGACGTCAAATGGAGGAGCAATCCCAGCGTCTGTTTGTCCCAGATGAACTCTTCTTGTGAATTAGGTAAGTCTGGATTTCATCTCAGATTCTTTATTTTTTCTGCAACCAGATGCTTGTATTATTTAGTTAGTGGAGGGAAAAACTTTACAATTTGTATATTATAGTGTCGATTAATCATTAATCGATTGGTCAATGATGGATAAATCAAGTGTCGATGCAGTTTATTCAGAAAAAAACAACTTTGGAAATGTCAGACCCTTGTAACCTCTCTGTGAAATCTAGTTATGTTTTTTATCATCATGTTTTTTTATATGATTTTGAAATATGATGGAGTTTTTAATCCCACTCCTAAAATGCACATACATTCAACTGATTTATTCAGACAAGAACATATTATAAACAGAATGAAAAATTCTCATATTTTTATTCGTAATTACTACCTGTAGTTAGAGCGCTGTTAGGCAATATTGTGTGTTATATTTTCTTGACCATATTTTCCTTCAGCTGGAGCCGCCTTTGGTGGTCATAGCCCTGGACGGTCTTCGACCCGATATGCTTAACTCCAAAGTCGCGCCTGCATCTCAGAGCCATGAGAAGGTTGCGGCGTCTTTGGGAGAAAACGGAGTTTATCCCCTCCAACGTTCCCTAACATGAGCAATAGGACAAATACACAAATGATACTTAAGGAGGCGAATTAACACCCGCTTTTCCGTGTACGGACGTCCAACGATCTTTAATCATGAGAGGAGCAACGTTCGCTCCCACATCTATTTTCTCGTCTGTTTGTCCTAGATGAACTCTCTCTCACCGTGTATCACCTCTCTCTCTCTCTAGTATCGCCTCTCTCTCTCATCGTTTTCGCTTCATACTCATTCTCACCAAAATCAATTAAATGGACCATTTAAAAAGCGTAATCGTTTTGAAACGGATTTATTATTCAAATAATAACAAGTGATAAAACATGCTTGTAATAAATGATTCAGAAGTTAGTACCAAAACACTTCTGATTAAAGAAATCTCACTATATTTAAACGATTTCCCCAAATCAATAATTAGTCATAATAAAACGAGTCTATATTGTTCAATCGAGTTACTGTCCACCGACATCTGTGACATCGGAAAAATCAAATGATGAAACTCCGAAATGCAGTGTAAATGCATAGCCAAAGATATAGCAAACGTAACATGACAAAACAATAATATAAAAAAAATATTCAATCTCTCACACCAGTTCAAAAGTTCATAATGATTAGAAAATCATGGTAAAAATCACAAGTTCAATTTTCTCCCATAAAAACAGAATTTCAAAGCTGTGATTTAAAACCTGGATCCTCTCCAAGAAGCTCGTCTAGACAACTGCAGTTCTATCGCGTTAATTCAAACTCACTTTTGTCAATCTAGATCAAATTATATGATTTTAAGATACCTGATGGAGGTATTTTTAACCTCAGGTCTCTCGACTATAGTTCCATCTGACTCCATAAATTCTTTCATCACATCTTAAAGATTGAAGCAACATATATGATTCTAAAAATGACCATCTTTTTCTGAAATAGAGGCTCGGCCACCACATAAGTAACAACAAACTAAAACAAATTATAAACATAACAGAATGGGACTGTGCTCAATTAAATTCTGCACTATTTTTATTCGTCACTGGGGTTGAGTTCTTAGAGCCTTTACATGTAATTACAAACAGAATAGCTTTTTTCTCCCACAACTGATGGTTGCTGTTAGGCATAATTGTGTCGGCATAATATATTTTATGGGGCATTAGCGTCAATATTTTTCCCAGTCATTGGCACCTTGGTTGGAGATGCCTCCACTGCAAATGCTCGTTATTGTATAATTATCTTCTCGGAATTTGGTCTTCGGACGAAATTCCGTAGACAGAGTTCTGCAGGATTAACTCCAAAGTCGTTGTGTTTGCTCTGGCACATCATTGTAACTGCATACTCCTTGGCAAAACACAGCAGGAAAGTACTGGTGGACTCGTCCTTGGTAATCTCACATGGGAACTGTCTAAAAAGTCACATTCTGTCAGGAGTCTGTCTATGAACCAATAATTCCACAACCCCAACTTCTGTCGCAACTGGAAAATACTACTGTCACACACACACTTCTCTTATAGCACAACGATCTTATAAGGACAACCTTGATATTGATCTCCCAAAATGAACATATTATATATTATATATATATATATATATATATATATATATATATATATATATATATATATATATATATATATATATATATATATATATATACATATATACTGTATATATTCATGAAGCTTCTAAATGTCAAGCTCATATCTAATTCACGTTGCTTCAGGAATATCCCCTGATGGGGAATTACCACTGAGCGGGAATTTTCCTAAATGATAAATGGATCTTTACTGCTGGTCTCGATCCCTCTCGACACGGTACCCCTACAACCCATTGACAGTTTTTGTAGCTTTCATGAATGTATATAAATCAATGTGTGATAAATTTCATATATATATATATATATATATATATATATATATATATATATATAAACTATATATATATATATATGAAAAACATGAATAGTAACGCTCGATAGAACAATATATACACATACATACACAACCTGTACACATACACACACGCACACACACACATATATATATATGTATGTGTGTGTATGCATTTATGTAAGTATGTGCAAAGCTTTGTAAACTTAATATCATACTCACATAGACGTAATACTGAAGAAATTTATTTCTTTCATTATACAATCAAGCAGAGTCTTTATAGTGGGGCAGAGTTTGTCAGTAACATAAATATGACGATTCCTTTTGTTTCTTTGATATTTGTCTCATTTTCACACATACATACATATATACATCCTCAAATGAAGTCAGAAATAGCTTTGAGATATGAAGGAGCTTCTTCTTCTTCAAACAAAGCTCTCGATTGAAACTTGCTACTTCAATCTGACTTGTGGAAATCCCTCCCCCACTCCTCACAGGGCCTGTATCCGGAGAAGCATGGAATTATCGACAACTACATGTTCGACCCAGAGCTAAATGAGACGTTCACGCTAAAGAATCCTGGATACAAAAGTCCCTTCTGGTGGAAGGGAGAGCCAGTGTGGAATACTGTCACCAAGCAGGTAAATAACATGTTTTTCTTTTTAAGTTGGTGGGTACGTTTGGCAGGCATTGGTGGTACGTGCCCAGTGGGAATTAAGGAATTTTGAGGTGATGGATTTGTTCGAAAAAATATATATATATACTGTATATAAGCCAGATCCCACAGGAAATGGCATGCAGAAGTTCAGTACTGAACTTCTGCCTGTCCTTCCCAGGATAGAGTCACGTTCATACTACTGATAGTCACGTGCATCTACTATGGTTTTTAAACATATATATATATATATATATATATATATATATATATATATACATATATATATATATATATATACATACATATACAAGTATATATATACATATACATATATGGCCTAGTGGGAGCGCCCTTGCCTTTCAATTGAAAGACACAGGTTCGATCCCGATGTGAGTCAGAAATTCTATTTCTGTTCCACACGTGATTGTGCGTTGATATATATATATATATATATATATATATATATATATATATATATATATACTGTATATAAACTTACGTTATGTATGCACAGACTAGACATATTATTATGACATAAGCCAGTAACTATCACTCTACCTGCTTATGGTAAGTACAAACAGCGAAACTGGCTGCCCTGACTGAGTGATGCAAAGCTCGGCTCACGTTTGCTGGGTCATTATTAGATTATAATACACCGTCTTACCAGCCACTGTGTAAACCCTGCAGTAAACGGAACTGGTAAACTCATCCCTAAAGACTTGCAGAGAAAACAGAAGTCTGTATTCGTAGGGCGTCACCCCAGAAGGGTACAGACTACGCTGAGGAAGTGGCGTGGTATCCTGGGTCGTCTCTGTTCCCTGAGTTGCCAAGTACGGATCCCTTGGCGTGGAGCAATGTTTCGCCCCCAAGGCCATTTGTTAGGAAACACTCCATTTGGACTCTGGAATAGAGTTTTCGAACTGACTGAGTCATATTTACATATAATAAAAAACGTTCTGAATCCGAGATTCGCAGAATGGCGAATCTCGAAGTGTGTATTCTGACAGACAAACGTGTCCAGAGTATATATATATATATATATATATATATATATATATATATATATATATATATATATATATATATATATATATATATATATATATATATATATGTATATATATATATATATATATATATATATATATATATATATATATATATAAGTATATAAAGACACAATTACATTTAATATCAGATTCTTCATATTTTGCAGGAATCACTTCACCTAGGTGATTTATAAATGATAATTGCTTCTGTTCATATGTATATATATACTATATATATGTGTATATATATATATAATATATATATATATATATATATATATTAAGCCATGAATATCGTTTGATATTGAATTTATTATACCTTAGAATAATTGATAAGTGCTTCTGCGTCTACCAGGATTCGCCTGATAAAACTTAATAGAATTTAGCAAAGAAGTCTAACTAGTAAATCTGGAAGAAATTGGAAATGGAGAGATTAGGGAGTATTCCAGGAGTATAAACAAATTTCAAAGGTGTTGTCAACTCTCCTTTCTCAAAGACTTAATAAATTAAATAAACTTAGGCTGTCCTAGCTAATTCTTTGTCAGAAATGCAATCACAGAATGAAAATGATCCGTCCTCATATACTGATAGACAGTTTGTAGTATGAATAAAAGCTTAAAAAACATGAATCACATTTAATAAGAATTTTCCTTTTCTTTAGAGACAGACCGCAAAATTAATAAGGAACTCATTCTTGTTGAATTCCTCCAACAACTTGAATCAGATCATATTAAAATAAAAAAATTAAGAGATGTTAAAAATAGTTCAATAAATTATCTAAAAAAGCAAAAAACTCAATAAAACTTGTCATGGGGCACCTCTCTAGACCGATTTCTAAATGGATTGTGAGGAAATGAGAAAGAACTCTACGGGATTAAGAAGCCACAGAAATTATTGAAGGTTACCTTAAGTGGGCCTTTCTGGCGGTACAGTACTTTGAAGGTGAGCAACCCGGTGAATTTCGTCCCAGCGGTGGTTCTATGTAAGTTACTAGGTTAGTTTGCCTCCGATCCGCTGCTGTGACGTCATGGACCAGTCTCGCTGACCGCTCCGAGAGATATGTCCGGAGTGACGTGAAAAACAATCGGTTACGATTGGGGACATACTATAAATGATAGCATGGCTGATATGAACAAATTATTTTTCCCGAATTTATTATCTAATTTTATCGTTTAATTCTTAGGCGGCTTGTCTTAAATTTATATAATAATTCAGGACAAACCTTAGTATAGGTCTAAGTAGACACAATCACACCTGTAAATTTAACGTTTTTCTTAACGCAATCTTTGTTTGTCTTAGAATTTCATAATAAATTCAGGAGGTCTCAATTGATATCATCACAACTTTAAATTTAACCTTTTTTATATAGCTTTTATTTGACACAATTCAGAGTGATGACTCCAACTGCCTTCTAGAATGTCACGTACCTATCTTTCCTCAGGGTAAGAAATCGGCTGTCTATTTCTGGGTTGGGGCGGACATCCTCATCTCTGAGAGGCATCCGACGCACTGGTACCCTTACCAACATGGTCAGCCAATGGGAGTGAGGACTCGGCAGGTAAGTCATGCATTTCCATTTTCAGATATTTGTATCAAAACTACAACATTTTCATATTACAGATATATATACTGTAGCCGACAACTAGAGATGTCCTTTATATAGTCATAGAGTAGCATCGATATTTAAATCTTGAGGCGCTAAGTTCTGAGGGTTTCAGGCAATATTCTTGTTTTGGGATTACGTTATAGATGTTATCTAGATTTAGGAATCACCTGGGAACTGGGATGGTGTGGAAGGCGAGGAATTATTTTATATGCTCCTTGTTGCATATCCACGTTTCTCAGGTTCGTTTTTGATAGTAAGAAGGAAATTGCTTGAGATAATTCCGTTTGCAATCTATTCTTGAAGGTTCCTGCGCACCTTTTTGTGATGCTTGTATATTTTCAATAAACATGGATGTTAGGAAATGGATTTAAGATATGTTTCTCTCTCTCTCTCTCTCTCTCTCTCTCTCTAAAGTTTCAGTTTGGTAAAGTTTAAGAATAGTTTGTCTTTGATTTTTATTTTTTTCATTCTCGTTTCAAGGGTTTAAGAATAATTGTTTCTTTGATTTTTATTTTCATTCTCGTTCCAAGGTAAAGTTTAAGAATAGATTGTCTTTGATTTTTATTTTCATTCTCGTTCCAAGGTAAAGTTTAAGAATAGATTGTCTTTGATTTTTATTTTCATTCTCGTTCCAAGTTTAAGAATAGATTGTCTTGATAAAGTTTTATTTTCTTGATTTTTATTTTCATTCTCGTTCCAAGGTAAAGTTTTTAGAGAATCCAAGGAGTTTGTCAGATTTTGATTTTTATTTTCATTCTCGTTCCAAGGTAAAGTTTAAGAATAGATTGTCTTTGATTTTTATTTTCATTCTCGTTCCAAGGCAAAGTTTAAGAATAGATTGTCTTTGATTTTTATTTTCATTCTCGTTCCAAGGTAAAGTTTAAGAATAGATTGTCTTTGATTTTTATTTTCATTCTCGTTCCAAGGCAAAGTTTAAGAATAGATTGTCTTTGATTTTTATTTTCATTCTGTCCCAAGTGGTAACATTGTCTTTGATTTTTTATTTTTATTTCTCGTTCCAAAGGTAAAAGTTTAAGAATAGATTGTCTTTGATTTTTATTTTCATTCTCGTTTCTAAGAATAGATTGGTAAAGTTAAGAATAGATTGTCTTTGATTTTTATTAGATTGTTCTCGTTCCAAGGTAAAGTTTAAGAATAGATTGTCTTTGATTTTTATTTTCATTCTCGTTCCAAGGCAAAGTTTAAGAATAGATTGTCTTTGATTTTTATTTTCATTCTCGTTCCAAGGCAAAGTTTAAGAATAGATTGTCTTTAATTTTAATTTTCTGATTTTTATTTTCATTCTGTTCCACAAGGTGTTTAACATCATCTTTGTCTCTATTTGCATATCTTCTCCAAGGTAAAAGTTTAAGAACAGATTGTCGTCCTGTAAATGACTTGAGTTCACTCAATACATGAAAGGATTGTTTGTTCATACTAAGAATAGATTGTCAAAACGAAAATAGAATTTTTATTTTATCCAAGGTAATTAGTTTTTATTTTATACAAACATTTAGATTATCCTCTGGAATTTCTTTGATTTTTATTTTTTAAATTCAAGGCATTAAGCGCCAGTTTTGTAAATTTCAGTTATTAAAGAGAAAAGTATGAATGATAAAATCTATAACCTATAAACTTCAGTTATACGTCATTGATCAGATTTTGCAATAGGTTTTACTCAAACTGTTAAAATCTAAATTACAGCAAAATATAGTATTCAAACCCTTTATGCTTGTGTTTTTACCATCCATTATAATTTATATATATACATATATAAAATATGATGGATGTTAATGCGTTCAGGTCTTGAAATAAAGACGAAAGCTCAGGGTGTACGATCATTCCTTTCATTTTCCTGCGAGCGCCGGTTATATTTATATGCCACGGGAACATTGATATGGATATGGATGAATAAATATATATAAATATATATATATATATATATATATATATATATATATATATATATATATATTTACATATATAAATAAGACAAAATCCACGAATGAAAGAGAAACAATAGAGTGCTGCATGGCCTTTCGACTTATAGTCGTCTGCTAAGTGAAGGACTATAAGTCGAAAGGCCTTGCAGCACTCCATTGTTTTTCTTTCCTTCGTGGATTTTGTCTTTATTTATATATTCATCACGTTCCACATTTTCGTGATTCAGTTATACATATATATATACGTGTGTGTGTGTGTTTATATGTATGTGTATGTATGTATGTATTCATACAGCCTGTAATATTTCTAGATCCTTGACTGGTTGACGTTACCTCGTGATGAGATGCCACATCTAATCATGGTCTACTACGAGAAGACGATGGACTCCATAGCAGAGTACGGAGTGTTCAGCAAAGGGGTAAGGAGAATGACACATTACTCAAAAAAAAGAAAATTCAGAAGAAAACTTGAAGACTGATCATTGTTTTTTTTTTTATCACTATAATTGAGAACTTCCAATAGTTCTAAGCTCGATTCATCATTCCACATAATTCAGATGCTATTTTAATCGTTATGCAACCTATAAGAGTTATAGATAGTACACAAGCTAATATCATTATGGGTACAATGAGAATTTCAAATAGTTCAGAGACTGATGTCTTCATTGTAAATAAAATGTTATAAAGAAATTTTTTATAGTCTGTTGATGTTTCCCCTCCTAAAATGTTCCCTTGCTAGTTGAGTTGGTTCAGAAACAGTTGCACTATCAAGTTCCAATTTTTCTCATTGACATAAGAAAGTTTGTATGTGGGAGCTTAAAAGAAATTGAATATGGAAAAGGATTTTAATAAACGGTCCCAGAATAAACTCCAAAAGTCATCAAATATTAGGTGATTCCTTCATGCCCTTGGCTTTACTTACAAAATTTTTTCATCTTTTGTTTATCAACTCGTTATTACCAGTCTTTTGACAATGCATTATGATTTTTGTTAGTGCCTAAATGTTTTCTTGACCTAATTATAATATGTTTTTATTACTAATGATGATAACAAGAGCAAAAACACAATCGCAGGTTACTCATAAGAATCCTACGTTGTCTTTGATGATGTTCTTGTTGATACCAACGATAAAAATGACAAAAATTCCAACTCTCTGTAGGCAGAGGAAGGCTTGAGCCAAGTTGACGAGAAAATAGACGAACTGATGGACAGTCTTTACACTTTAAACATCGCCCACTGCATCAATTTCCTGGTCGTTTCTGACCACGGGGCTGCGAAGATGAGCTGCTCCTCCTCCTTCTTCGTCGAGAGTCTCATGAGGGACATCGAATCCAAGGCCCACTTAGTCACAGGTCCCGTCGGCCGGATTAGACCCAAAAATCCGGGTGGAGGTAAGAGACATATGGAGCGCCTATAACACAGTAAAACGAGTGAGAAACACACGACGGGGAACTTACCGTGTGTTTCTAACACACAGACACACATATATATATGTATGTATGTATGTATGTATACATGGGTGAAAACAAGTCAACGACCCCAAGTGTACAACTACGCTTTGGCAGATGCTGGATAATCGAATGAAATTCTCGTTAGAACTACCAAGAAGTCGTTGACTTCTGTTCAACCTGTTTTTGATGTGCCGACGTGTGTTTATGACGTGTTTTACCGAAGTATGGACGCATCCATAATTGCTTGAAACCTTCCCCTGAAACAGATGAATATCGGCAGATCGATTGTTTAAAGAACTTTATTACAGTCTTTGAAATACAAATACGTTTTCTTTGAAGCATCATTTGACATCACTCTGATCCCGAGAAGTCATTTATTTCTCATTCGATTTCAAGATTTTCAGTGGAAAACTCAAAAATATACATGCATTATGAGAGCCAGAGGCTGAAAGGTACTTTGTCTACAGACAGTATATGTTTGTGGTGAATATTCACCGGTAGCCAAAGTCTAAACACATTTGACAGAATAAGCTTTGGAGACATTCAGGTAGCAGACTTTCCATTAAATTAGCTTGTCTTTAGTGTCATCCCTCATACATGTTCTTTACATTGATTTGTTTATGATGTCATTATTTTCCTCTGCAAAAAATGAATTTTCAGTTATACAGATTAGTACCTAAAGGAAATTTTAACTTTTTACGTTTTTGAAGTCGCTAAAGATTAAGGGTAATAAAAAAAAGTATTCGTACCAACTGAAAGGAAATCTTAATTTGTACTCACATTTGCAAAATGTCAGCTACCCTTATGTATCAGTGGATAGAGTATGTTTTGAAAACAGAGTAAACCTTAAGAACTCATGAGACTCATTTCTTGTTATATATCAATTTATATTTATGTTGAACCTTTTAAATAATTTTTTACATTAATGTCTGTTATTTAAATGTCTAATTATCTGTCAAAACAGCTGCCAAAGAAGAGATTCTACAGACCATGCAATGTAAGAGTTCGCACGTCAGAGCTCTCTCCAAGGACCTTCTTCCCAAAAGGTAAGAGTATTTTGTATCTCACTCCTCAGTTAAGGTCATTTATTGATTGTAATATTATGACAAGAGATATATTATTTCAATTTAATATTATAACAAGAGATGATTAATTATTTCGCTTTTATTATTTTTACCAAAATCCCGTTTCCCTTAACTTGGTGAGTTTAGAGAAAATCAAAACAGCAGCTGCGATCATATTCACCCTCTAACTTCTGATCAGGAAAGGACCTCCTGTGTGAAAAATGTCTGCTGCCTCTGTAACTTCATCATCCCTACGTTTTCTATGCTACTCTTTCCACGCTTCCTCCCAACACAACAAATTCAGTAGCCTTTTCTATTCGTTCTTCATAGCAAAGTATCCAAAAATAATGATCCACCTTCTCGATGAAATTTACATTTTTACCACATATTCCTCGTAACTATATTTTTCACCCTTTCTCCTTCTGTAACTCGAAACACTGTACACTACTCTGAGTTCTCAAAAGCTTCCACATTTCCCTTTGTTTTATCATTTGGCAAGCACTCTGCGCGTGTAAAATGAAGAAATGGCTCAAAAACGATACCATTTAGTACTGCTGTTTTCTACCTAGATTCTCCTTCTAATCCACAACTTCAGTAGATCTCCAAGCATTCTTTGCCCCTTCTTCTCTAATTCCTAAATTGTTTTGAGGCAGTATGGTCATGTGGAAAGAATGGAGGACAATATGTAAGCAAATGGAATTTATAATTCACAATTGTTAGGCGGGAGGACGAGAGGAAAACATAGGAAGTGCTGCCTGGATAGATGGTTGAAAAGAGACGCTGGAAAGGAAGGCCTGTAATATTCAGGCAGCACGAGAATGCTAGCAGGATAGAGGTTAACAGCTCAGTGTGCGTGATGGGGCCCGACGTCTTGCTGATGAGACTTCTGTGTAGGTGTATGAAGTTGGTGATGTAGAAATTTTCCGCACAGGATATTCATCCATGATACAGAATTTGAGTGTGCGTGTTTGCGTCATTGACCATTGTGTTGGCTTTTTCCCAGAAACACTCCCTCCTTGGGGAAATGGCTTAAAAGTCGAAATAAATTCATTAAATTAATAATAATTTTTAACACTACTTATATTTCTTTTGCGGCAAATGATTTTTAAATGCTGCTACTTTTGTTTTCGTTGCTGTTATAAGCAGTAGTGTAGCTTTAAACGTGATAGTGATTATTATATTTTTACATTATTTCTTTCTCCATCCCTAGATACCACTACACTCAGAGTCCTCGAATAGACGATATCATCTTGGACACAAAAACGGGAACAAGACTTATTACCAATCATTCAAATTACTGCAAGTATGGCGAGCAAGGATTCAATAATGTTGATCCGGCAATGCAGGTATGCCTCTCTCTCTCTCTCTCTCTACTATCTCTCTCTCTCTCTCTCTCTCTCTCTCTCTCTCTCTTCTCGATATTCCTGTATGAACTGTATATGTCGAGCTGTAATCTTTCATGCCAAGAAGTCAAATTTGGAAAGACACCAATCTCTCTCCTCAGTCTATAATCATCTAAGTAACCTTACATAAAATTAGACAAAAATTATGACTATTTTTTCCTTTAGGCTGTCTTCATAGGAATCGGGCCTGACCTGAAGACGAATTTCAATACTCACAGCTTTAGAAACGTCGAACTGTATAACCTGATGTGCCACTTACTGGGAATTACTCCGGCGCCAAACAGTGGTGAGTACTGTAAGGCTGTACATTGTGATTGTATTTTGCATATTCAATGCATTTTGCAGCAAGTTCAATTTCAGATGACATAATTATTTTTTAGCATATTTCCTGCCACTCTTATAAATGCTCTAAGATTATTTTCCATTTACTTTTTTGAGTGAATATAAAGTAGAGGAAAATACTCTTAAACACTCTAGCATGGGGACTGCAGAGATACACAAAAAATAGTGTTTCTTGCGTTGGATTCTAAGCATAAGCGTCTGAAAAATATCAACGATTTAGGGAGTTGAATACAGTAGTTTAGAGGAGGCATAAGGTCTCTCAGGCTCAAAGCACCACATAATCCGCTAAGACAAAAATGCACGAGGGGTTGCTTAGCTAAGCCAGATGTATCGCACAATCATTAAGCCACTTAGAAACACGGTGAAAGACAATACTTGACATCTTACTACAATGTTTCGATGTGAAATTTGAAAAAAAAAAATTTTTAGTTTCTTTATTATTTCCTATGCCTCGGCGCGTACACAGGCAATTAACTACAAAGTAAAATAAGGAATAGATTAAATGCATGTTATTCTAGATTAAGCCAGTACTACACTGATGCTCAAACCTGTGGAAATGGAAGAGTTAATGTTGCAGAAAAATAAGAGTAGGAGCTCATTACGGTGTCCATTAGTAAGGGAAAAAGGGAATATTGGTGAGTCCTGGTGTAATAATATATGTCCAGGAATGAAAAAAAAAATCGTTGCCGTCTCAAAAAAGTAAGCAAACTTAAATGAAAATTTTCACAAAAGTTCTCTAAGAAAACAAAGTTCATAGAGCAGTTAGAGTGATAGCTTATTACTCGGAGTTTTGGTCTATAAGGCAAAGACCCCGTAGGGGGTAGTGCCGTCAGCGCACCTCACAGGGTGCACTGTAGGCATTACTAAAGTTTCTTTGCAGCGTCCCTTCGGCCCCTAGCTGCAACCCCTTTCATTCCTATTACTGTACCGCCGTCCATATTCTCTTTCTTCCATCTTCCTTTCTAACCTCTCCTAACAATTATTTCATAGTGCAATTGCGATGTTTTCCTCCTGTTACACCTTTCAAAGCTACCTACTCTCAATTTCCTTTCCAGTGCTTGGCCTTTGGCCTAAACTTGATGTTCCATTCCATTCCTATAATGCAAAGAGACCGAAGAAAGAGGAAATAGAATTTATTATGGGAAAAAGGGGAACAAGGAAAAGTCTGAGATAAATTTCCTCAGATTTCACTTACCCAGATTGTGAGATCAATATTCGATCCACTCTTTTCATGTCTTTTTACCATATGACAGGTATAAGGCTGATGTAATCAGTACCGAGCAGAAAGTGAAATTGGGCTTCTCCTGACCGAAACCACAGCAGTGTTTATCAAAATAAAACCACTGATCATTATTACTTTAGATATGGAATTCTTTATCTTTAATATACTTAGATGATATTTTTATACTGATTCCATGCAACTCAATATCAGCATAAATCAGCTTGAATTTCAAGTCAGTGGCCTCTGTGGGCTTGTTCCATATGAATAGGGTTCATCTGAATAATAATAATAATAATAATAATAATAATAATAAACCAAGAGCGGATAAAAATCTTGAGCAAAACCCTGAGGCTTCAAACCAAGAGTGGATAAAAATCTTGAGCAAAACCCTAAGGCTTCATACAGCATCGAGTACAGCTCGCTGTCACAACAAATTTAAAGTAGTGAGACTAGAATTCCAAGTTTATACCCACTTTAATTATAAGGTAAACAGTTTGACTTCTAAGATGAACAGAGCATGCTGTGAATCTTTCCTTCACCCTGGAATGATCACGTTCTCTCATTTTCCCGTATGCTTTGTGCTTAGTGTTCTTACGCCTGTGTAGCCTGAATTACCGCTCCGTCCGCAGGTACCAAAGGAAGCTTAGACCACCTGTTGCGTCATCCTCCGCCACCGGCGCCGTTAGACAGCTTGAAGAATTTGCTGGAGGAGGAGATGCACCAGTTGCCAAAGAGACCAGTGCCGCCTAAGGAGCTCAAAGATGGCGTCCCGACAGAGTCTGATATAGAGCGGGTTTGTGTTTGTGATGCCGAAGATCCACCTGAGGTAGAAGAGGTAAGATTAAGTCTTTACAACAAATTATGTGACGAGGGACAGATCATTGAACCATTTCAGATTCAGGACTGTTATGCCATACTAAAAATGTGGCAATTTTTGTGATTTTTATAAGAATAGATTCTAGTTTCCCCCTGTGGCCTGCTAAGTAAGTGTAGTAGGCCAAATGTGTGTCGTATATGTGCAGTAGGCCAAATGTATGCGGTAGGCCAAATATGTGTAGTAATAATAATAATAATGAACCAAGAGTGTATAAAAATCTTGACCCAAACCGTGAGGCTTCATACAGCATCGAGTACAGCTCGCTGTCACAATACAATTTTAAAGTAGCGAGACTAGAACTCCAAGTTTGTACCTAATCTAATTACAAGGTAGGCTAAATATGATGTGTAGTAATGGGCAGAGTCGATATAACTCTCTCATACACTCTTTTGGTCCTTCACAGCCACCGCCAACAACAACTACCACCACTACCACGACCCCTGCCCCAGATACCACGACAGAGGAGCCAGTCACAGAGAGTGCTGCGCCTATTCCCAACAACAGCACCAGCAACGACACTGACGTAGAAGTCGACGAGGACGCCAGTAACACTACCAACGCGAATGCAACCACGTCTACTACCACTACCACCACCACCACCACAACCACTACCACAACTACAACAACTACTACAACCACGACACCAGCTCCAACGACTACAACTCTCAGTCCTGAAGACATCAAAGTTCGGACGTCGTTGCTGCTTAATTACCACACGCCTTGGGCCACGCCTGGATACACATCTATGAGGGATATCACTGGTAAACTGCAGGTCCTTCCTCACACGAATTACATCATAGGTATGTAATATTTCTGCACTAGCCTCTCTTATACTTTGTCTATATACTATATATATATTGAATATAAGGGAGCCCATTGAAACATAAAAATGTGGAAAATAATTTTACATTTCAAAGACCAAACTGTCTCTCTCCTCACTATTTGCCTGAGGAGAGAGACAGTTTGATCTCTGAAATATAGCCTTTATTTTCCACATTTTGGCGTTGCTATGGGCTCCTTATATTTGATGCGATCCTGTTTTAACAGAAAATATTTCACGGTCATATATACTGTATATATGTGTGTGTGTGTGTGAATGTGTTTTGGCATCCTCTCTAGATATGAAAGTATTACGCTGAAAACATTTCACAGCCATAGTGGTGGGCTTCAGAGAAACAATTCTTTGGAAATGTAGTCACAAGATAATTAAAATTTGAAGTCTTGGAATAAAAATAGGTGGTATTGCAGGAAATATTCAAATACAGTGCTGAGCGGAATTCCCAAATATCTGTGCGCTTGCTATCAACCATCACATTATGATTAAACCCCATTTCTGTTCTGAAAGAAACACTTATCTTATTCTGCTTAGAAATGTTTTCACTGGCTTTACAACGTACGGGGTGTTTGTAAGTCATCAGTGCACTTCTTGTGGAGCACTGTAGTCATTACTAAAGTATGTTTACAGCTCTCCATCGGACCATGGCTGCACCCTGTTTTTAGCCTTTTACTTTACCTCCATTCCCGTTTCGTCTCTTCGGTCTTGCTCTCTTTATTTTGCTGTATTTTGCTGTCCAGCCCCTACAACGCCTACTTTTCACGGTCTTAATCGTTAAAGGGCCGAAAGTCCCCGGTGCTTTGCGTGAACCTAAATTTTATCAAGTCAAAATCACCTGTTTAACATTATAATGTTAGATCTAGTATAAGCAAAACCTTATAGAAATTGCGCCACTCAATTATTTCCTTCAGGAAAAAACAAATGTTTTTTATGACATATTCCTCGCCACATTTTATTCTGTAACGAATAGAGATCCAAAATAATATATTTCAAGTTCTAGCCCACAGTACAGTATAACTGAGGTATTTCTCTTCTATATGCGGCATGCGATTGTGATGATGTGGCTTGTCATCAGCTGTGGTATTAATACTCCTCATTGTATGCTAATTTTCATCTGCTGGGGAGGGCGTAGCTTAACCTGTCTGTAGAGGCAGAATGTTATCTTGGATTCAGGTGACTATAGTTGTACTCATTATATTCATACTGGTCGCCAAAACATTAGAATGATGCCAGTTACAAGGTATGATATGAGTGTTGTTTGTGAACTTAAAGAATTTCCATTATCCAAATGTTCCTTAGCAATTCAGTTGTCGTTCATAGGTAGACACAAGGCCAGTCTGTTAGGGAGTAATTTTGTAGAACTGAAAAACTAAGAGTTTGAAAACATTGCTCTCAAAACATGGTGTGAAAACATTGCTCTCTCCAAACATGATGGTGTATTCCTATCTGACAAACGGCGCAGATAGTGTAGTACATTTCAGAGTTGTTATATACCTCAATTTGTACTGTTCTGACAGTGTGGACATCACTGAACTTGGAAGTGGCTTTGAACATACATACTTCAAATTTCGTTAGGATAATGTGGCGAGTATGTTGTTACCTCTCTGCAGTCCTCCCAGTAGTGAAGTGCATTTAGTGACATGTGCAATTAAAGAGCCCTCTTATTCCAAAATGAAATGCTACAGAAAGCTTTTATTTGGCCCTGAAGTTAGTATTCAACCTGCAGTGTCTGTTCCTCCTGACCAAGATATCAGTTTTAAACTAATTTCCTGTACAGAAAACCAATCTAGTATTAACCAAAGACTGCAGGAAACAACTAGGTCTTATCATAACAGTCTTCATTTGCACATAACTACGACAGGATTATAAGGAACTAATTTTGCTGATTCCAGTAGTCATGCCATAAAAAAAACTTAAAACAAACCGCTCAGACAGTTTCTATTTTTTATACCTTAGAAATTGATCAAACAGTTGTGAACTTGAGCATGAAATTGATTCCGTATCAGAGCTCCATAAAACTGCTTTAAATTCAAGAAGCCTCATCCAAAGCCTATCCTGTTTTCACTTAATGTAACGAATTTGTCTTGGATTTGAAAGTACGGGAAGTGCTATGTTCTTGTGGTCGATCATTTTGCGACCAGATTTTGCTCTTTAGCTGGCATTCAAAGCGAGTTTGATTGAGTGTAGGTTTGTGTTTTTAAGTTATGATGTTTAATGTTCCCAAGAAATTTGTCTGATAATGAATGTGAAAGCACCAGTTATGAAAATTCAAGACAGATTCCACCTTTGATATGAAAACAATAACAGCAACAGAATATCCATGTGTTAACGGGGCATAGGAGAGGCTTACTGTGGCCATTGGTGATCTTTGATGGTAAACAGCAAAGAAAAGAACATTTCTGCCAAACTGCTTGAATGCGAGGCAACAAAATTGGGAAAGATTATTGTAGTCGGAAATTATGATAGTGAATAAGAGAGAGAGAGAGAGAGAGAGAGAGAGAGAGAGAGAGAGAGAGAGAGAGAGAGAGAGAGAGAGAGAGAGCAGCTTCCTAATATATGTATATAATATATGTGTATTTGTGTTCTTGTGTGTATGTGTGTATGTATGTATATATGTGTGTTTATGTGCGTGTGCGCGTGTGTGTTTGTATGTGTTTGTGTGCTGGGATGCAAGTCCTTTTTATTTCTAATTTCGCATGAATTTGAACCGAAGAAAATTGACGACAAGCTTTCATTTATTTATTTATTCTTTTGAAGGTCTCCACGAAGCCGTAAATTTAGGATTATGGGTAAGCTTCACCACGGACAATGAGACAATTTCTCTCGCTGAAGGAGACAAACCCGTCATTCCTGAGGGCATCGAAGTCAGACCTGAGGTAAACTATTTCTTTCTGCTATCCCACTTCATTACATTTAAATGCGATTATCTGTAAGTGTGTCAAAACTAATCACCCTTCGAATATTTCCCAAGGAGAATCAATAAATATTTTGAAAATTTAAGTGGAGAACAAAGACAATTAAAGTTGCATTTGCAATTAGTATTTAGTTTGGTTCTTTGATAAACTTATTGATTGATTGTTGGCAATTACTATGGTACCGTGTGTTTCCCACTGTTATTGGCATCATTCAGTACTCTGTGGTAATGGTGAACAGTGATTAAAACTTAATTTCTTGTGCAGTATACCTACTTTTACCTCATGCTTCTATACAAACATCGCTTTTATCATAAAAATTTATTTTTTTCATAAGTGTCATTTACGTTATATGCATTCAGCACTTTTTGCATCTCATCGTTGTAAATAATTTTCCCATAAGCTTATTTTTAGGTCCATTGCTCTTGCGCAGTAAAGCGTTCTGCAATCCATCACTTCATCAGTCATTGCGCTTTTTACACCTTTCCAGGTTTCCAAGGTTTTATCCTTTTAGTCCTTATTATCTACTTTATTACCTTTTCTACTGTGTAGAGGTAAGAATGATTCTTATTCAAGAGGCAGGTTTTCGACGTCTCAAGAATGAAACCAAATCTGTTTCGTCGACCTAACCCCAGCCACCGCCCCCCGCCCCCCCCCCGCGTTTTTATACATTTTACTCAAATCTCTTTCTCCTCCGACAGGAAGTGCGCGTACCGGAGCGACCCCCACCTTGCTGGAGGGCTGATCCCCGCCTGAGTCGCTCTCGGGAGGATCAGTGCAACAGAATGCTGACCACGGAACTATACCAGAGTAAAAACGTCTCTTTGATACAGCTCTTCCCTGAAGGTAATTATGTCGTTGGAAATTTACATTAAGGTCCCAGAATACGAAGCAGACACACGGTAATGAAAGATGTGTCCCTTTATCCTCTCCTGGAAAAGGTTAGAGTAGTTGGGAAGTAGATGCCTTGAAAAAGCGGAATTATAGAGATAATTGGGTTTTCGACCCAGAGCTGGGATAAAACCTGGGGTAAAAATGGTAAATGTAAAAAAATTTATTGTTAATGCAGTACAGTAATACCTTTGTTTCTTTAGATTTCTCGATGTAAATATCTGTTGCCATGCATTGCTCATTTGAAAGAACCAGAAAAATAAAGTTATTCAGCTGAATTTGAAAAATATCAGTAATGAATAGATGAAGGATCGTTGTTTTTGATACACTTCTTAAGGTCGAAGTCCTGGCAGTTTCAAAATTGATTTATGCAGGTGTTGCATTAATTGCTAACAGATATTTTCATCAGGATTAATGTAAAACTACTAATCAGCATGTCTCGTATTATCATTGTATGTTTTTATATCTGATTCTCTTTTAACATACATCATTTCTACCTCAACAGTTTTGAAAATGGGGCAGAATGTCTTAAAATGATAGCTTTAAAAAAAAAGTGTACCTAATAATGAATACCTGAGCTGCTGTCCTTCCAGAATAATATGCTGATATATATACATATCATATATATATATATATATATATATATATATATATATATATATATATATATATATATATATATATATATATATATATAATGTATGTATGTATGTATGTATATATATATATATATATATATATATATATATATATATATATATATATATATATATATATATATATGTGTGTGTGTTTGTTTACCTTATGCAAATTTAACCCTTTGCTTAAAAACCATGAAACTGAATTTGCAAGCTTTCCACACGTCAGTAATCCTTTAATTTTTCCATATTTTCCAGAACTCGAAACCAGAGAAATGGTCGAGGCCGAGGGCCACCTTTTGTCTAATATGGCGCCTGTGAAGTTAGGGTACAATGGAGCTCGCCATACCATCATCAATGCCATCAAACTTTGGGCCACTCAGAGACAGGACCTCAATGTGATCCATGGTCCTGTGTTTGATTACAACCTGGATGGCATTCGAGACTCAGTCAGTAGTGTATTGTAAGTTCACTTTGATTCATCACTTTGTTTTGTTTACTGAGACCCGTAGACTGTTAGCAGCTGTTATTACTTTTGGGAAATTATTTTACTCAGACACTGAAATATCTTCGCTTATTAATTCTATTTACTCAAATTTCTGGTTCTATCACAAAATATGTGTTTTTGCTCTACATGTATGTTTCCAATTCGTCAATTTTTCCTTAGGAAGGCCCTTTTTTTACCAGCTCCTCTGCAACCCTATCTCCTAACAAGTTTTTCTGTTTACTGCCCCACATCCTCCTACTTAATACATTAGTAATGAATTATACACCCTTTACTCTAATTTATCCTGCTAAACCCTTTCCGCATTTAAAAATAATTTCAAACTCCAATCCTGGCCCTGGCCATCCAGGATGGGTCCCCTGGCTTTCTTCTAATGCCTGCTTTGTAACGACCTCCAGACACCAGAAAGACGCTTGCAATAACCATTCCTAAACCAGCATCACACCAGAACCACTTAATTCACTGTATTCTGCTGTGATAATGCACGAGCTTGAAGCTACATGTGAATTTCATCAATTCTAATGGGCCACATCAGGCACAAGCCGAATGTTCAAATATCCAGATTATGTTGTATGCTTAATGCAGGTTTTAATTTTTGTTGGATTTTTGTTACATAAATGAGTTTATTATAAGTATAATGTGCAACTCACCTAATATATACATATATATATATATATACATTATATATATATATATATATATATATATATATATATATATATATATATATATATATATATATATATATATATATATATATATATATATATATATACTGTAATATATATACAGGCAGTCGCTTATCGGCTTGCTCGGTTATCAGCAACCCGGTTTTGTCGGCGATTTTTGCTTATCGTCACACTGTTGGAATGGAACCCCACTGATAACGGGACTACTGTATATATATATATATATATATATATATATATATATATATATATATATATATATATATATATTAAAATGTATGTATGTAGTTTAAGATATGAACATAATATATACATATTTCTTTTCGAAGGAATAAAATCAAGCCTTTGGTGCCAAGCAATTACTTCTACATCGTAAGTTCCTGCAGTGAGAATGAAGCAGTTGCCAAGTGTCCCGGAGACAAAGTAGATGTTTTGTCCTTTGTCTTTCCCAATACAGATTATGAAGATAACTGTCAGATGGTAAGAAAATAATTTCACTTTCCTTTGTCTTGTTATGTCTTTTTTAATTCAGTCTGTTTGAAAATTCTAATTTCATATTTGTAGTGACTTATCGTATGAAGACAGAGAATTATTGACATTTAACATACTAAGTTAATAAAAGGTCTATGTCATTGTTTTAGTGAAAGACAAGCTGAAAATATTGGATGCAGTTGTTGAGTGTTTGATTTACAGAAATTTCCATGTAAATTGTAAACAGAAAATTGAGGCAGAATCTTTTCCATGATTCCTGTGAAAAGTAAACAAAGTTATTCTTAAAAGTGATATTCATATTTTTCCATAATATTTATGGGTAAATCCAGTCTTCCAGCATTGATGTCCATAGACATTGCAACGACAGTTTATAGTGATTAACCATACAAACAATTAATGTTAGATAACAGGTAGAGGCATTTCTGAATTTCATCAGAAACTTCAACAAGAAAATTACACATGATACTTGTAGTATATATCAACTCTCTTCTCCTATCTCCCCTCGTGTATTTCTTTGCTGAATTATTTTTCATTGCTTCTCCAGACTGACTCTGAGTATCTTCACTACCATCTGACGAACGTCAAGGACATCGAGCTGCTCACTGGCCTACGCTTCTTCAGGAGCACGAACCTGAACGTGACGGACAGCCTGAGGCTGAGAACGATGCAGCCCATCAAGCTGTGGCCTTTTTCGAAGTCATCTTCGGACTCTTCGGGAAACAAGTTCAGTCATCGTACCGGGAAATCGGAAAGTGTAAAAGTTGTTGAAACGTTATAGTGACGACAAATAACGCGTTATCTTCAATAATATGAAGCCGGTCATACGCATGTACAGTTAAATGTACTCGTTATACTTGCATTGGTGATTTTCTTACCAAAAGAATTCATTTTGGTTTTTGATGACCAAATGCCACCAGACTTTCCCTGAATGCCGAAAGGCAATCTTAGTGATGCATTTCACATGAAAAACGTTACTGAGTGAGTAAAGCATTTTGTGAACGCCACAAGCAAATGTGTCATCGTGCACTCTTGAAAGACATGTGCTATAAAAAGGCTTCGACAAGCCTTCTTATAAAACAATATATAAGCTTATCAGAGAAATACAGACTATGATTTAGATGATGGAGTTTTAATTGCTGATAAAAGCGCCTTTTATATCTATATATATATATATATATATATATATATATATATATATATATATATATATATATATATATAAAGTGCGGAGAATATGAGAATATGACTGACTACAGCATTTGTTTCTGTGGTGTCTGCGTTGACGTGGGTTTGTAGTGTTTATATGTTAACATTGCTAATTAAGTGTTCTCTTCATGAGAGCTTCAGTCCTCAATACACGTGTAATGTCTGAAGACAAGAAAACAGTGTTCAGTCTGACACTGAAGACTGATAACACGCTGGAAGACTGAAAAACTCCCAGACTTACAGCCTTGCATTTTCTCGTTCGCCGATTTCCAATTTTGAAAGATGAAGAACTGTGATACAGTGACCTGAGTTTGATGCCAAGTGGCTGAGTGATTGCACAGGAAGCAAAAGGATAGAGAGTCTAATACAGATTGTCATTCAGTTATGAAACAGAAAAATGTGTAGTGTAGTCTTTTATGATATTACTTAATGAATAAATTGATGCAGGGTGTTGTGAATAACTGTGATTCATGAAGCTGATGGCTTAGAAATTTTACTTAGCTGTTAATAATCTTAACTATTTTTCAATAAATATTTTCAGAGATGACAAAAGAGTGCAGGTTCCTGGCTGGATATGAATCACATTACTTGTTAGTATATATATATATATATATATATATATATATATATATATATATATATATATATATATATATATATATATATATATATATATAGTACAGTATATACTTTATTTAATTCAAGAGATAAGATTATTATTGACAGAATTAAAATCTATTTCCAATAAGCCTTGTTCTCTAAAAGCAGAGTTGAGCTTCTTGTGATGCTTTTGGGATGTTGGAACCTGAAAAAGAATTCAGATATTTTGTGAACAGCGACCACTTTAACACTCCACAACTTCTTAATATTAGAAAGTTGCTCAACCATGTCCGCGGATACATTCCAGCATAGACGTCTATCATCTTTTGCATTTAATCTAATTCTGTAGCTGAGCTTAACTAATTGACTGAAAAAATACCTGCGAGTAGTATAAAGTCTTATCAGGAACATTTCACATAAGAATTCTGTTAATATGAATGTGCTTCATTTTATATTGTATATATAATTTTGCCTCAGATTTAGTTTGAAATTTAGTATTGCATTTTATGCTATCTTTTCTCAAAGTATTTTGCTTATATATATATATATATATATATATATATATATATATATATATATATATATAAATATTTATATATACAGGTATATATTATATATATAATATATATATATATATATATATATATATATAAATAATATATAGATATGTATATATATATGTACATATATTATATGTATACATATATAAGTCCATTCTCTCCTTTGTACAAATTCTAAGTAAATATTTTCAGCTAGCCATGGATATACAATGTATATCAGTAAGCCTCTTACGGGCATACAGGGTTCAAAATGCATTCAATAACCACAAGTAAACAGGACACATCGAATATGGCGTCTTTCAAAGCTGTAGTTTGTTTTTCCTATGTTCATTTTCCATATATTCCCAAGAATTTCATACAAATAGGTTTTACTAGTGATTTGTAATGCTGCATTTTATACTCACATCAGGATGAATTCCTTAAGAATACTTTCCTTAAATTAGTGTGGATGTCTCTGTTACAGTCCAATTATTTGCTTCTCTTTATTAGAACTGATGACTTCATTCTGGTAGTTTATTTTGGGTCTTCTTAATCAAGAGTATTTCTTCTGTGTGAATTCCTTTCATAATTATATTAGCAGCCTTATCTTAGTTTCAAGGATTTTCCTCTGGTATTGTGTTTAGCCTTCTTCCATTAGCATGAATGATATGCCTTGGATGACCTAAATTATCATTCTCCTTTTTGCAGGGACTTTTTTCTGATATTTTAAGTAGAACTCTTCTGCAAATTTAGTTACTTTCTTTATATGAGTTTGGACTGGTTTCTTTGGTAACCTATGTTACTTGTCTTTTATTCTAAAACTGTGTTTTGGCCACAATAGGTTTTTTTAGGCATTCCGTGAATTACATAGAATGACTAAATTCAGATTATCCAGACGGATCTTTTCTGCCAGCGTGAATATGTTTCTGATATCCTGGATAGCACCCATCTTTCAGTCCAAATAGTATCAGGTACCTTGGAATATTATTTCCCCTAAACTTACACTACTTTTACTGCTCTGAGTGAATTCTTTCAATAACTCTCAGTTACTCTTGACAACGGCTGCGTTCTTCATTTTCTTTTAACTTTAATGGGTTCATATTTTAATCTTTAGAGTTCCTTACTCAGTGTGAAGAATTTCTTTTTTTCATGGTTTGGGTGTTTTTTTGTTTATTAGCCCTAGTAGTTATTTCCTGTAAGCCACTGACACTTCTTATATTCCTTATAACTTTCTTACACTGGGCTTACAGCCTTCTGTTTGTCTAAATGACTTCTCTTTGGTAGTCTAATTAGCTACCTCTGGGTATCTAGAATGTCCTTATAGCAGTTCAGATCCCTCCCTTCCAGTGGGTTCAGATTGCTTCTCTTTGTAGGCCATATTACTTGAAGTCTGACTGTGTAGTATCGCAAAGAGACCTCAAGTTTCCTTTTTTGAAAAAATGATGCCTCTGTCTTATGGTCACAATCAGTTTTTCTGGCGCTGTAATATGAAAGACTTCCGTTTCATGCTTTAAAGTGCTTCCCTCTATAGTTTGGTTGGAGTTCAGTTTTCTGAAAGGGTTTTCACGTAAGCACTTCTCTTGTAGCCTTCCCTTAACCAGTTTATCTCCATATCGTCCATTTTTAGAAAGAGAGGGAGAGGCAGACGTAGAAACGATCACACATATCCCTGAGATGCAATAAAGCAAGACAACAAACGACGATAGGACAGTGAAAGTTCCTGCTATTCATCTGTATGCAATCGATTGATTACATTACCCACTGTAAAGAAATTATAACTGTTATTGTTCAAAACAAATATATTTTCTATTTTACGGTGCAGCGTTTTATTTATGCTCCATCCTTCAAAGATAGGTTTTGTGTTCCCGCTAAACTATGTAAGCCATGCTGAAAACGTGGTCAAAAGTATTAGAGTATTCCTGTAGGGGGGTAGCGCCGTCATTGTACCTCAAACGGTGAACTGTAGGCATTACTTATGGTTCTTTGCAGCGTCCCTTCGCCCCTTAGTTGCAATCTCTTCCATTCCTTTTATTATACCACTATTCACATTCTCTTTTTTCCATCTTACTCTCCACCCTCCAAGTACAATTGTTGCAACATTATTCTCAGTGCTAAATGACCTCATAGGTCCTAGCGCTTGGCCTTCGCCTAAATTTTATATTCTACATCAAAGTATTAGATGAAGTGGGTGTAAAAATATTTGTGTTGCTTTGCTGAAAAGTTTTCATTACTGCTGTTGCTTCTTCTAAATAGCTAAAGGCTTTCCAGCATAGCGTTCGTGCTTCTCATACGCTATAGATTAGGCACACAGTAGCAAAGGTAAGTTTAGTAATTAGTAAGAATGAAAAAAAAACACCGAACAGCTTTAAACTTGTTCACGAAGCAGGACCAGAGAATACTGGAACAGGGCCAACTTTGAAGTACGTTTTTCAACATAATCCTTGGAAGCTTAATATTGAAAAGTACGTGAACTTTCCACTGACGGAGCGTTCAACATTTTGCAGAACTTATTTATAGCTGAAGTCAAATGGCAAAAGAGAACATAACACTTGGTGAGTAAATGTAAATGGTTATGATTTTAAAAAACTATTAAACGACAATTATCATATATGGAACTACATTATAAACACAAGGTATTTTACACAATTCACTATATATATAGAGTAAATAAAGCAAATCTCAAAATGTTTTAGATTTTGAAGGTGCTGTTGCATATATTTAGTTCTGAATTGTGAATTAGTGCAAGATATTGTAACCCAATTACATTTTCTGGCATATTTTTTAAATAATGACAATATGTGCGAAAACGAGACCTATATGAGGTGAACTGTGTATAACTGTATAGACGTAGACTAAACTTCCTCACTTATGTTATATACAACTGCCACCAGATTCCACAAAGTAGCCAGTAGAAGAGGAGAAACATAAACACAAGTCGCATTTGTTCGCCATCTTGTAATAACGATTGGCAACTTAGTTTTGTGATGGATAACAAAGGGGCAAAGTCTGACCAGTATGTTCCCGCCTGTTGGAATCATATAAACACTGTGATATAAACATGAATGTGGAAAACATATTCTACGGATGAATTCATTAAAACAGGCCTGTAGCCTAGGAAGGCTGGTAACTGCCCTAGAGACATAATATTCGAACTGATAACTACGAAGATTATCCAAAATCGCAGACCAGATTCCTAGCAATTTATTGGACTTGCTGGCCCGTGACATCAGCTTGTCTGCAGAGATTCGACTTAATGGTTCACAATGGATGACAAGAAAGATTAGTATGAGAAAAATCTTTCGACATACAAAGATTGGCTACCAGAGCAATTCACTTATTCAGAAACCCATCAATGGATATTAAAACGATTACACTGCACACTCATACAGCTGGATTGCAAGATTATGGATGAGATCTAGTCACTTAAGTATTCAACTCTTTAAAGTCATGAATTCCGAAAATGTTATCAGCGTATCAAAAATCATTAGGTTCACATGAGTGTCTTTTATCGTAATCTAACTGTGGTCTATGAGGGTTAAAAGTCCACTGAATACTATTTACATGCAAAATTAGACATTTAATATATATATATATATATACATATATACAGTATATATATATGTGTGTGTGTGTGTGGTATGTATGTATGAATCAAATACTCAAGCATTTGATACCGGGATATGTGTTTTCATAACTGGACATGTCTTCACAGTTGCCTTGCAACTTTCCAAGACAGTAATTGTAATTTTCGCTTTTTGTCTTCTTGTACTGTTTTTCCATCGTAATCATCAGCACCATAAGAGTGAGAGACTTGATTTCTGTGTAATTAAGAATACGATTATACTCTTAGCTTTTCTGAAAACCAATTAATACGATTATTATCTTTATCTCATATATTTAGGTTACGGTTATATTAGACCTGAGTGATATTTTTACATAACTAAGTGTTTTTCAGCTAGTTTCAGCATCCAATAGAGGTCACCACCGTGAAGGTTGAGTTGCGTGGACTGCAAAATCCTTGGGTTGTTATGAAAAGCTTAGTGTAGGCTATCAGTTTGACTAATCCCACATTATGGAGAAGTTACAGGAAGATTTACCTTGAGTGTTAAGTTCCGCATTTGTGATTGTTAGTTTCTTATGGCTTATTTGTTGGTTTTGCACATTTTATTATTTTCAACTATAAAGTATACCCTAAGCTTTGTTCGGGCAGATAGTCGAGTTAATCTACCCGTTATATGTACGACAATTAAAACTAAATAGTTAGCAGCATTAAACGTTGGTGAAATATCGCCAATTAAATGTCAGTTATGGTTATGGAACTGAACAGTAAATTCAACGTTCTTATATTTGTTCTCTCCTGATTTTCAGGGTAAGTTTCTTCATTGAAAGTGTTGCATCTCCATTGTTGCGGAACTTCAGTGAAACTTTATCCTTTTGCGAACTTAAAAATTTGAAAGTGGTAATTTCTGAACTGACTTATACAGTGTACACTAGACTAAAACAGTTACAGTAAATGTCAGTTTAATTTTTTCTTAAATGCTGCTAATAAAATGTAAATACTGTATTTTAATTTTGTTATCAAAGCCCTGCCTTTAGACTTCAATAAAATTGCATTTGTAGAACTTGAGAATATCTGGATGGGGCCTGAGTTGGATGTAGGTTCAATTTTCTGAGTCTCCATGTTCGTATTTCAAATACTCAAGTAGGCCTAATTTGTGCCATGGTAGGTTTTCACAGTTGTATCCATACTTTGAATCTGAGCCACTTCGGTTACATTTGCAACGTATTTAATCATTGCTGTTCGCTCTGGTGATTTCCTCTATCAGAGTAGGAAACAAATTCGATGGTTTGCCCGAATAATAATGGTAAAAAACGCACAAAATACAAGGTGGGTAATTGGAGAGTTATATATTCAACGTGTTAAATTGGAAAATAAATTTCCAGTACTACTGCTTGGAGTGAATTTTTTTATTGCTGATAATTACTGAGCAATAGCCAAGGTTAGACAGTGGCCAAAGAGATGGTGAGGGATAAACCCATTCCATCACGAATCAGCTTAACTGATTTCAAGAAGAAGAAGCGGCTCCAGAATGTAAACAATTGTGCTTCTTGTCTGGTATTTACGCAAGGTTATGCAGATGTAGATTGTATTGTTGCACGGTAAGTGTCCATCTGGGAATGGGGAGTACTTTTAATTTTAAGTAGTCAAATTTTTTGTAACTGTTTTGCTTGATACACTAGCCTAATTCGCTAATGTCCAGAGATGCCGGTAGGCCGCGAATGTTCGCAACATTTTCGCCGAAGTTTTTTTTCTTTAATCTAAATTCTCTCCTGGTTTTGAGGTTTACTTGCGCCTTTAGGCTACTAGGCTAATCCCCATGCCCGGCTTGCCCTAGCTGCAGCCAACTGTGCTGCGTCTGAAGTATTTTTGATGAAACTTTATTCCAAATCATTAGGACTAGCCTATTGCATTTCTTGCTTGTAAATATAATTTTCTGTGAAGTTTTAATGTGTGCTTTGAGCGTTTCCCATTAGTTTCGTTAGCGTAGTAAATATCTAACAGTTCAGGGGTCCACAGTATGAAGCAAGGTTTTTGGGTGGGGGAAAACACTCATACCTATCTAGCCTACCTAACATGGTTGGGAACCCTTTTGGGGGGAAATCGTTGGGAGAAAGACCAGACAGCCATGTTATAGTGGTTCTGCTCATAGATAGAGGAGATATTGGATAGTCATGTGACTGTTGTGCGCAAGTGAGCCACCACTGTTGTGTGTTGATTCTCGCCGGCAGTGATGGCAGCAACTGCACAGACCAGCAGCAACAGAGCCACCTCTGGCGCCCAGTGTTGGGCCATTAACTGTTATATACAGAAACAGGATGTCAAAGGACAGGAATCACGTTTCACTGTTTTTTCATTCATGAAAATCTTTGGGCTATAACTGTTGAAAGTTCAAACAACCTCAAGTTAACAAGATCAGTTAACCTTGCAGTCTACTACATGCCTGCTTTTTGAATTAATAAAATAATGAATTTTTTAATAAGCTTTTAATTTACTAGCCTATCTGACATATTCATATAGCCTAATAAATTAGAATGTAGGGTTAACTGACAGTCCATATAACCATGGTTAAGTCCGACAACTTTTCCCTGCTACTAGTACTACAATGATACATGGTACCATGAGGCCTAGTCCCAGGGCTGCTGCAGTTTTAAGTGTTAATGAAGTGTTATAATGTTATTTACTATGTTATCAAGTTCTCAAACCTGGTATGCAGAGGACTCGGCTGAATTTGATTTGCCAGAATACTTAAAGGTAGAATTCTTTAATGTTACCATTAGCATTTTTACCCTAAAGGATATTTCAAATTCAAATTACATTATAGTTTTAAAAGTAAACTTTACGAAAAAGCTAGTCTACAAGTAAACTTTACCGACTAGCTAGTCTACCAGGGTTGATTGTAGGCCTAACCTTAGCTTAGCAAAGGTAGCTTAGCTTGGCATAACCTTCAGGAGTGCTGATTTTTCTCTGTCCTCCTCCACAGACTATGAAATACAGCTCAAGTCTTAGCTAGCTTTGAAAGTATTATTCCTACAGGCTAGCCTAACTTAGACTGTACAGTACAATGTAAATATGTTGAATTACAGGTCGGTATGACTTTGACATGTTAGATAGCTTTATATATATACCTCCTGGTAATAATTGCACGAAGCTGTACAAGTAGCTTCTATGTCATGGCTTAAATGCTTTGATCTGTTTCTGTACAGTGTACTCTCCTCAAAAATTGCAGCTGTATGAATATGCAGAATTGTACTGTAATTACATGCATACTGTAATTGGTTTCGTAAGATATGTGAATAGCCTCATAGGTTCAAATGTCTTAAAAATGTCTGCATGTCAGTGTAGGAAGCCTGTTGTTAATGTGACACATGAGATTCAGGACTGATATTTGTCAATTTTGTGTTTACAATTTCCTGACAAACAAAGATCAAGACTGCTACCTTACTAAGGTTAGAAACTGCAGAAGGGATAAAGACCCAAACGATGGATCACACATATGCAGCAAGCATTTTTTGCCAAAGTATATTTTCAAACCACATGGTATGCATGAGCTTACATTTCTGCAACAGACTTTGAAGTCCAGAATATATTAAGAGGCAACAATTTGGCTACCAAAGGTAAGACTTAGTCTAATAAATAACCAGAAGGGGCAAGCCAGCATATACATCAGTACTGGCAACAGCAAGATTTATACATCCCTGCAAACTACAATATTGTATCCCTTTTAATAGTATCAGGTATAGTAAATTTTGAAATCTTATGAAATGATTGTACAGGCTATTAGGTATCAGGCTATTAAACCTAGGCTATTAATGTGTGATGCCTATGGGCTTATATGGGATGACAGCATTGGAGATGACAATTGTTTTTCCATACTGTACTTTTGTCAAATTTTACTGCCTGTCAGTCTGACCCATGAATAAAGAACGATTAGTTCTGCCTCTAGAGAGTAAAACTGTAAATTTATGGTGGAAAGAAAGGCACATAACGGAAAACTGGTCAACTTTATTGCTCAAGTATATAAAAACTACAGTAGACAGAATTATTTTTATTTCTACATGTAGGATACATTGTCCTAGGTAAATGCTGCAAATATTTACCAATCTGTAAAGACTGCTGAGAAAGTTGGCCATCGATGCAGCATGATCATAATGATGTAACATCTCAATAACTGCAAAACTTTATGGCTTAATAGTAGAAACAATATAATAGCAAAATTAAATATTTTTATTTCTACATAAAGTACATACTGTATTTAGTAAATGGTGCATAACTCATTTGACAGTCTTGAAGGACAGCCGAAAAAGCACATTTTAAAGCGTACAGGGTTTCCCATTAGATTGCATGAGTTGCGGCATTGTTTACATAAGAATCAACACACAGCGATGGTGCCAGGCAGTGCACGTTACAGACAGCTTGGCTATCTTACGCTGTCCAAAGTTTCTCTCTATCCATGGTTCTGCACATGCTTAAGCCATTAGGAAGCCATATGTTTATGAAAGGATTGACTAAGGAAACTATTATAAAAGAAACTATACTAACCCAATTTACCCTAACCTGTGTTACTTAACTGGGGGCTCTGCCCCCTGAACCCCCTGGTGAAAAACTCTTTTTACCAAAAGCTCTTCTATAACACTGTGCATGTGCAATAGCATTCCAGGGTGGCCAGCATATAACTGAGTTTAATTACGGGTTAATTACAGTCAACCGACAAACGATAATGGTAAGTTTTTGATAGGCAACCAAAATACTATAGGAAAAGTCAATTTCCAAAGTAGTACCTCGTGCGGAGCTATTGCTTAGTTATACCAGGGGCTGTGTCCTTACCTGGCCAGGGGTGACTCCCCCTTCTCCCAGGACCTCCCCCCCATTCAAACTAACCTAGGATGCCATAGACCCACCACTTAACCTAACCTGGGGCACTGCAAATGACTTTTAGCCTAATAAGGTTGCCTAATTAGCCACACCTAATCTAATCTAGCCTAGGGTGCCAGGTCCTTACCTTAGTGTGTGGTATTAGTTAGAAAACATTCCATAAAGTTTCCTTACTTGGAAGCAAAATTTTATCTGCAGACTAGTCAGGAACTTTCCAAATGTTGACAGCCAGAGGTGTCAGAATATGGCAGGTTAACCAGTGGTTCACGAACAAAATTAACCAACATGGTGAAAGGTGAGGACCTTCCAAGAAGCTACCTTTGAAATAACCGAGAAATTACATGGCTGGAAACAGCACACACGTCTGCACCCAATGACAGCCAAACAAAAAGTGCGCCATGTAATTTGGTGCAGGTGTGTGCTACTGCCAGTCTTGGAAATTGAAGCTTTGTGTTCTTTTCAAAACAAAGCATTGCTTATTATTTTGGAGTATTCTTCAGCGTGAACTGTAAATGGTTAATGGAGCTTGGTAGCTGATTGGTGGTACAAGGGTGAGTGTACCACTCATCTGCTGTTAGCCAGCACTTTTTCTTCAGCTGGCTCAGGTTTAGCAAACTTGCTGTGTTCTAACACTATCAAGTTACCTTTTATTTTTAGTTCTGTAGTGTTTGTGTTTTCTGTTAACATGGATGGAAACAAAAATGATCAACGAAGGTGTGAAGGACATGAGCTTTAGGTCGTGTGTTTTTGGATCCCTCCAGTTGTGTTCATTTTGCAGGGGTAGGTCCCATGTCCCTGACTTTCCTTGTGATGAGTTTGCTGGCCATTTGCCAATTTTCCCAAAGCTTGAAAAGTCTTTCTAACCTGAGGATATAAGGATTATTGTCACCACTACTTGTCCATGGCAGTTGAGCTGGTTTGCTGAAACATTGCTTCTGTCTGAAATGTAACCTGGCTAACAGCTAGATAGCACTGTTCCAAATAAGGAAGAGGAGGAGGAGACTTAAAGTGCTTAGTTATAACAGGTTCATCACAAAAAATTTTCACAAGGGCAACTTTTTGAGAAAGAAAAACATAAGCTTCTCAAAGTCAATTTTTTAAAAGTTACACTTAATATCTCAAGTGTCACTGACATTTGAAAACTACTGTTTAAATAGAAATCAGGATGCAAAAGTGTTTTGGGTCAATTACCATAAGGGCTAAGCTTCATGCCCTAAAGCTTACTCCATTCATGACTATGTGCCAGATCTCAATTCAAGGATTCTGCAATCACAAACCTAAGGTGCAGAGAGTGAGCAACAGTTAGAAGAGTAGCATCATTGGCATATGCAATCAGTTTCTTTCCCAAACTTGCCACATGTTAGAAGTATAGGTAATGAATCCCCAAGGTCCAAGAACACAACTTTGAACACTTGAAATGACATTACCAAAGCTACTTTACTGGCCATCAACACAGACCCTTTGGGTTCTGCCAGTTAAAAATGCATTTGAAATCAATAGATACACCAGTTACCAATAGCCTGAGCTTGTAGATAAGCACACTGATATACATAGCCAAGGCTACATTAAGTCTAAATTGACCAAGTATGCCTCTTCACCTTCATTAAGAGTCTAAATTGACCAAGCATGCCTCTTCACGTTCATTAAAAGCATCCAGCTAAATGATATTGACAAGTGTACATCACAAATACTAAGGCCTTTAAAACCCAGATTATAATGCTGGTAGCAGGCTATCTTCAACAACCTTCAAAGATGCTTGGAGAACATCTTCTCAACCTTAAGTAAAAAAAAAAAGGGGTAATTTAAATTGGCTAATTTTCTTAGGTAATACAGTTATGTTTCCCTTCCTCCAAGCAGAAGGAAACCTTCAAGTCCACTAACTTTTGGAAAATAGTAGTAATCTTAGGAGCAATGAAATTGGCGGTCTTTTTTCAAAAAGACAGGTAAGATTCCATTAGGGTTTATGCTGCAGTAACTGTCAAGCCCCAAGAGCAGAGAGTGACTTCTTTACATCTGCAGACCATTGAACAAAACTTAGGCTCGGGAAAGCATGACTAGGCCAACATCAAGGACTTGCCATGCTGTTTGCTCACAGGACTTGAGTCAAAGGTCCTGCCTTCTGTTTAAGGCAATAAAAAGATCTGTCAATACTTACAAGGAGGCATGCTAGAGTCAGCTCCAAAGAGTTATGGGTAGACTACCACTTATGGTTGTCACCACAGGAGAGGAAGATCTCTTTCACACCTTAATTACAAGCTCTTTCATTTCTCTCATAGACTACCTGAGCTTTGCTTCTAAGCTCAGTGAAATTATGCCACAAAAATTCTGCTAAATTGTTCTTCCATAAATGATAAGCTGCTTGTTTTTCATGATAGCTAAGCTTACATGCAGCAATAAAGCATGGCTTATCCTTAAGACCAAACTTCAGGATTTTTGAAGGAAGACTTCTCTCAATAATAGTGCTAAGGTGATCATTTAACCACTCAGTAATATTCTAACTTCTATGAATATCTATAAATAAGATCATGAATTCCATCCCAACCAGCCTGAGACTTAAAGTATACCATACTTGAAAAGCTAATAGGAGCAATGTTAGCAACGTGATCTATCTCTACATTAACCTTCAGATACAATCAGATGAGCCCACCGAAAAACCTACTCAAGATACAATCCCTGTGACATCTGTGAATACAAGGTGAAGACAGTTGCCAACTGCTACAGGAGGCTCAATAGGATTGGGCACCTTAGCAGGCAAAGGAGACCCCTAAGCCAAAGGTAAGTGGTCTAGGAATGTAGCAAAAGACAGGCCGCCTGGAATACTGAGAGAAAGCCACATCTACAAGTACTTCAGTGAAGCAGGCATATTAGGAGCAGCTGACAAATCTTGGGTAAAATATGACAGACCATGAGCATGTGGACTGGTCTTACCTGGGGAGAACTAGGTACACACATCAGAGGCTGGAGATCCCTCCTCTCCCACCTTGTTACCTGCCTACCACTGTTTAACCACAAAACTAAGCTGCAGTAACCAGTTTCAGCTCGTGCCTAAAAGGCAATGGTTTGTATAACAGTAGGAACGAACAGTGGTGTTCGTTAATTAAAGCATTTCTGTTATTTCGAAGTTTCAGCACCTTTGTTGAAATGCAAGTTGTCAATTTTGAATTTTTCAAGTTATATTATCCTTATTGTTAGATATTGTCTTAATTTGATATGTTGGTACATTGTATAATTTTATTTTCATTTTTCAGGCTGAATGATAGTGTAGCCTGAGTACAAGATAGCATCATGGCAGCTTACATTGGTCATCTTTGTAAACTTACACTGCCAAGGATTAGATGTCATTCCAGGATTGATACATATAACCATATCAGGTCTATTACGAGTATTGTTCATCAGTCAAAGAAGCAGGCAAGTTTTTTTATATATATAATCAGTACTCCTGTATGCCCATAAACTAGTGTGGATCAAAGTTTTTCAGTACAAACCAACTACTTTGGGATAGCCTAAACTGTAGTAGCATCTGTATCCATAACCTCACAGGAAATAAAAAAGTCCTGCTTTCCACTGGTTGAGTTTGTATGTGGGCCCAGGAGCACCTTGATTTGAAAGTTGTTCATTCCCTGCATGCCTGTGTAGCTTGAACACTTGCAAGTCTACTACCTGGCTTTTCTTTAGAAATTGCTTTGTTTTGCTGATACTGTAATTCAATAAAATTTGTTAGTCTTAAAAATGTTTTTGCTTCATGGGCATAATTTTCTCCTTTTAGCTTTGGTGATGTTATCTTCTGTGTTTTTATTATTGTTTTTGTATGTGCATTGATGTTTGCCATCTTTGGCCACCTGCTTGAAATGCAATGTTCTGGCAACTGCAGCTGTTGTTTCCTTTTTACAACCAAACTGTGCACTTGTTTTGGTTGGAGTTTTTGCTAGGCAGTGTGATGTAAGTTTTTAGTAATCTTTGACTTTGGAAGTTAATGTTTCTCTCTCTCTCTCTCTCTCTCTCTCTCTCTCTCTCTCTCTCTCTCTCTCTCTCTCTCAGTAACTTTTTAGCAAATTGATTTGGATTGAAAATCTGCTCTTTTACTATTATTATTAATAGCTTAGCCTACATGGAAATAACCAGGGTTAGCCTTTTATAAAACTTTACCGAGATAGAACAAAAAGGGGGAAATATAATTGAGGCAGAGAGAACAAAAAGGGGAAAATAATTGAGGCAGAGATAGAACAAAAAGGGAAAATAATTGAGGCAAATGTTATCTCACCCTGAGTGCTAACAAGATAACTACTTGTTACATAGTTAACATCACTGAATGAAAATTTTATTTTCAAATATTACAACAAAATTGAATTTGAAAAAGTTAATGCAAACCATGCACAAAACACCTAATAAATCCTAGATTAAAAAAAAAATGCTAAAATGCTGCAATCTTAGAGATGACTAGAAAAGGTAATGATTCACTGATAGATTTTAGTCGGAGCATTTGTACCATCTGTCTTGGCAGCTGTTCGTAGGTCTAATAACAAATCATTTATAACTAATAAATTCCTTTCTGAGTTACAGTATGTATACACAAGTGAAGAGAATCAATATAAATTATTTCAAGTGGGAAAGAAATTCTTAACAGTTCCCAGTGTAGACATTACTTAAGGTTCTTTGCAGCATCCCTTCGGCCCCTAGCTGCAACCCATTTCATTCCTTTTACTGTACCTCCTCAAGCATGGAGCACAGACACCATGCTTTTGGATTGGACAAATTTAGATGTGTACGCCTTCCCTCCTTTCGGAATGATCAGGGAAGTAATCAACAAACTGTCAACGCATCAGAACACCTCCATGACCCTTGTAGCCCCATTTTGGATGAACAAGGAATGGTTTCCAGACTTGATTCGACTCCTGGTAGACTACCCAAGACTCCTTCCACAAAAACAGTCTCTGCTCAGACAACCTCACTTTCTCAGATTCCACCAAAGGTTATCTGCTCTGGTCCTGACAGGCTTCAGACTGTCAAACGCCTTGTCAAAGCAAAAGGGTTTTCGAGACAAGCTGCAGAGGCAGTTGCAAAATGCAGACGAGCTTCTTCTACAAAGCTCTACCAATCAAAATGGAAAGTCTTCAGAAGGTGGTGCAGCCGCCATAATGTCTCTCTTTTTCTGAGACATCTATAAGCCAAATAGCTGGGACTTTCACAGTATTCCTGAAGTCTTGTCAGGAAGCTATCGACCTCTACCATCCAAAGGTATAGGTCTGATGCTCAGCTCAACCTTTTAAGCACAGAAGAATGGACCTGTCTTCTAATCAAGATAATCACCGACCTGATCAAATCATTCAATACGTCAAGAAAGATAGTTCTTCCAACATCTTGTGGAACTTAGGGCGTTGTACTGAAGTGGCTTTCAGGTCCTCAATTTGAACCTCTTCATTCTGTTTTCCTCAGGAATCTCATGAAAAAGACTCTCTTTTTAGTGGCTGTCGCTACTATGGCAAACGTATTAGTGAGTTACAAGCAATAGACAAGAGAATAGGCTTGCACAAGAGGATCTGGTCTGCTCTCTTTCTCTTGGTTTCTCAGAAAGAACGAGGACCCTTCTAAACCCCTGGCTAGATCCAGTCATCAGAACCTTCTGGATATCTTAGGACCTGAGGGGAAGAAGAAAGACTCTCTGCCCAGTGGAGATCCTCATGTACTATCTTCAGAGGACTAAAAGATTAGGGAACATTCAGGCAACCTCTGGTGCACTGTTAAAAACCCAGTTTGCCCACTCTCCAAAATTGCCATATATCTTTTCTGAGAGAATTAATAATAGAAGCCCACTCTCTCAGGTCCAGGAAAGAGATGTTTCCTTTATTTAGGTTAAGGAAATTAGGCAGTCGCACCCTGTCTCTTTCTTCAGTCCTGCAATTGACATTCTGGAGATGTAAGTCCATTTTCGCCTCACACTACCTCAAAGGACATAGGAACTGTATTTGAAAATTGTAGCACTTTCTTAGACCTTTGTCTGTAGCTGGCATGGTGCTGGGAGGAAGCATAGGAATCTATCTGTTCCTTTGCTATCCACTTATTGATCTTATGGTTTTGTTGGGAAGCCTGGGGTACACTGTACCTGGGTACCCAGTTCGTTCTTTATTTTTAATGGGTTGGATTTTGCCCAGGGCATGGGCATCTTTGTATTCTGGTCAGCCCAGGCAAGGCATCCTTTAAAACTTTGTGCATACCTCAAAATTTCATCGGTAAAGTCTCCAATTAATAGTAGTGAGACCCTTGGCTATACTGCCACGTCCACTACAAGTTGAGAGAAGCGCCGACCAAAGCTGGTAGCCACCTTCAGCAGCTCTCAACAGGTAAGGGAACAACAAACATTTTATTCAATGTTAGCGACCTTTTCTAGTTCAAATTGCATTACTTACTTAATGCTTTGGGAGTAGAATATGTCCATGCTCTTTCCCACCTCTTACAATGTGGAATCAGCTATGTAATTACTGTGTATGGTACTTATATAAAAATACATTTTATGATAAAATAAAGTTTTATATACTTGCAAGTAATTATTTGATCAAAGCCTGCCCTCCTCCCCTTGCATGGACATTAGAGCATAAACGAAATGAGCTCTCTGCTGGTTGTTTCTCAGTCCCGGATGGTGGGAGGGACATTGTCGCCTACACACTAACGATAACAGCGCCACCGTGCGACTTTGAATTTTGAGCTGCCGTGTGGTTAGGGAAACCAATAGCAATGTAATTACCTGGTAAGTATATATAAAACTTTGTTTTATCATAAAAATGTCATGTTTTCTAGCATAAAAAATCACTCTGCTACCTGTAAATTTTGAATACATCTCATGGTAAAAAAGTTTTTAGTTCTTTTTTGTATTCCAAATTCCTTGTAATGTTTTTTAACTGGACTCCAGCAGGTGTAGGAGAACCAAAGGTTTGTTAGTTATGAAAAATACAAATTGGTTTAAAATTTGTCATTTTTTCCAGGTTGTATTGGGTATTGAAACCAGTTGTGATGATACTGGTGCAGCTGTTGTTAGTGAGGATGGGGAAATTCTTGGTGAAGGTCTTTATAGTCAACAAAAAATTCATTTACTGTAAGTACTCTTCTCTATGAATTTATCAGTGTATACTGTATTTCCTTTATGCTTTATTTTAAATTTGTCTTTGACTTGAATTTCATGTATTATTTTACTGAGTATTGAACAAAGTAGTTTTATATAAATGACGTACCCAATAATTACATAGCTAATAGTTTTCCATTTACGGAAGCATAAATTCAAATTTCATGGGTAGCACTTCATTTGCTTGCCGTAGGTGCACAGTACTGCCCTTTAACAGCAGTACTAGGAACAACTTAGCTAACCACCTCATTCTGTTTTCTGCTGTGCTTGACTAAATATCGAATGCTTACAGCAGCTTATTCTTATTTTCCGGTTATATCACCAGGGTTGTAATTAGTCACTTTCAACCTCCCATGGAAGGTAGGGAAAATTTTTTAGAATTTATTTTCTTACACCATGTGCAGTTGCATATCTTCCACTTTCCATTGATGTGTTTTTTCATAAATTGGCCAACCTTAAAGTTTGTCTGGTCTGCACAGTTCCTCGCTGGGTGAGCGGGTTCTGTTCTCAGCTACCACTCTGTTGGTCGCGAGTTGAATCTGGGACCGGCCAGTGAAGGACAAGAGGAATTTGTTTCTGGTGATAGAAATTCATTTTCGCTATAATGTGGTTCGATTCCACAATAAACCAGGTCCCGTTGTTAGGTAACCAATTGGTTCTAGCCGCTAAAATAAATCTAATCCTTCGGGCCAGCCCTAGGAGAGCTGTTAATCAGCTCAGTGGTCTGGTTAAACTAAGATATACTTAACTTTTGGGGGGTTGCATAATATATAATTTGCCCGTCCCTTAAGGGTTAAAAGTGGGTTGTAGTACCCTAGGCTAGATAAAGCGGTAAGCTAGGCTAAGTAAAAAAAATTAGTTTACAGTGTACAGTCAGCTTGAGTGGCGTAACATTCAAGAATTTACTTTTAAGGCAAAACTTATGTAGTAATTATATTAGTTTAATGACTACTGCTACTACTATTTTACATAGCCTATAGCCTTAAAAGTAGCTTATAGTAGCCTAGGTTGAATAAAGCAGCAACCTAGGCTAGATAAACAAATTAGTTTACAGTATACAGATAGCTTGAGTGGAGTAACATTCAAGAAATTACTTTTAATGTAAAACCTATGTAGTAATTATATAAATTAATAAATGATTAATACTGCTACTTATGTAGCCTACAGCCTTAAAGGTGATTTGTAATACCCTAGCCTAGATAAAGTAGTACCCTAGTTTAGATAGATAAATTGTTTTACAGTATATAGTTGGCTTAAGTGTGTATATTCAGAAACTTACTTTTCAGGGCTAACATTATACAGTACTGTACAGCAATATGGTTACATACTTGTGTCAAGATTAACCTAATTTGTTAGTGGTGACACAAAAAATTTAGCACATCTAACATTTGAGCGTACTATCTATATAATGATTATAGATGGATAGTACCCAGTAGTTTCTTATAAAAACTGATGTTTTTTTATCACAACAGGGTTGCTATTATGCAAGACCCACAGATCAAGTGTGCTGCAGCCAATCGCCAGTTCGCTTTTCAACAGTGAATATGGCCCATACCACGTGCCATGAACATAGCCCTTGCAGAAATAAAGGGGAATATGGTTGGTCACCAGATTTGTATGAAATTTGTAGCATACTCCTGGCAACAAGTTTTAAGAATGGAACAGCTTGCTTTAAACTGTCTCGATGGGTCCTAGGGTTCAGTAGGGGTACAGGAAGGGGAGATTATATCTTTCTGGCAGAATTCCGGCACAAGATATTTGCCCCTTTTTCCAAATGAGACCTATTTTTGGCCCAAAACCTAGTGCCTCCCAGGTTAACTCTGCTGAGTGCCTCCCTATTAGCGGACATGAGGTGGACATCGCAACTGAAACTGCCCTGCTGAACCTGGAAGGACCAGGGACCAGCTGTACATGGAATAAACTCCCCAAAAGGAAATCTATGTTCCATGCAGTTATCGGATCCTGAAAGGGATCTTACTAGGATCCACCTAACCCGGCTGAAATATGTATATTCTCTGAGGGGTATGGTAACTCTTTTAGGACTTCTGCCCCATGGTTACTGGGCAGTTGCAGTTCAGCTACAGAGGCTCAATTAGATCCCACAGGCTCCCCCAAAAGGGATGTGTAGTTTACTGCAAATGCTGAAATCCGTAAGGAAATTATGAGCAGTATCAAAGATGTCCTTGCTGCAGAACAGCAATATATAAGGGACATGATGCATGATTCCTGCAGATTGTGCAAGCTCCCCCCAAAAGGGATACACAGTTTGCTGCATTTGCTGAATTCCATAAGGAAATTATTAGCAGTATCAAAGATGTCCTTGCCACAGAATGGCAAAATGTATGGGACATTATACATGATTCCAAGCAGGAAATCAGATCGGTCTTGGACACCGAGTTACATGCAAGGTATGAGAATATCTCAGTCTTTAACCAAAAGGATAAAGTGGCTGCACAATATGCCCAAGTATAGTTTTATGTCAGGGACTCCAACTGGTAGCAAGAAAATGGCTAGTTTGGACAACAAAACTTCAAATCAAAATATAGCAGGGGCTCCAGTATCCACCCCTAATGATACAGTACTGATAATCCTTGACAAGATGCCTTGATGTGCATTTTTTTTTTCTGATGGTAAGTATCTTAGTAATGAGAGAAAAACCATGATTGAAGTTGAACTACAAGAGAATGAGAGCCAGTGGCAGGAACAAAGCCATTTGTTGCTGTCATCCTGGCCTCTGAGAACTCTTCAAGGAATGGGCAAGGCTTGGCCTTCCTTTTGAAAGGGAAAGGCACCCTCTGGACATAGCTGCTCAACAGTTTGGGAACCCCATGGGAAGAATTTCAGAAGGGACAGCCATGGCAGAATTTCATGCCAGGATCTTCCTCCATAGTACAGTATTATGACTTCTACTACCTTGTTGGAAGTTACCACCAAAAATCTTCCAGAAAGATTTTTGCTGATGTGACCAAATCACTTATGCAAACCCTATGGGAAGCACTCTGTGATTTTCTAGAGTGGTGCCTAAAGGCCCAGATGGAAACATTGGAGGGCTCCAATAAGTCACTTCCCAATGTAACTTCCTTATTACAGTCAAATCCTTTCTGTACGGACCCCCCTCGATGTGGGACCACCTTGACGTGGTGAGGGGACTTTTGAACCCCAGGAATTTGTTCCCTGGTTTGAGTCCAAGAGTCCCATATATCATTATATCTTTGTCTGGATTAATTTTTGTGGAATTTTCCACTTTTGCTAAAATTTATAGGACCTGATAAATAGGAAAAGATATTATCATAGCTGGGATTGGGTTTATATCCAAAGCTAAATAGTGGGAATTGTGGTAGGACCATCACCTATCCGATAATGCTTGGACCTGAGAGATATCAGATTGATAGCTCAGGGATGGAACTATTCTTTAGGGCTGGGCAGTGGATTCTAGGGGGCCTGGTTTGTGAGATAGGACCCTCGGCATTCTGTCCAGTTTGCCTATAATACAATAAGGGTGGGGATGGTGGTATTCTTGTAATACTCTCAGTCTTAGCAAGCAGGTTTGGCTTACACTTGAGCCACTCTAATTGTGTTGTGCCATTCCCTGTGGGGTAGGGTAAGGGGCAGACATTTGGGAGTTGGTTCTCATTTGTGCCATTGGTGGAAGAATAAACTCCATGAAAAGCTGATGATATATTTTTAAGGTTTTCAGGGTTATTTTATTTTTTCTTTCCTCAAATCTTTACATGTAGTAGTTATAAGGATTCAAGTACCCCTGGGCCCTTTGATGACAGTGTTTTGGCTCTGTTGACGAACACTGGACCGGTTGTGAATGACTCTTGTGATACCTCCATTGACCAAAAAATTGTATATAATGTAGATAAGTCTAACAAGTTCACAAATCCAGTGGTACATGCTCCTGCTAAGAAAAAGAATCCAGGATAAGAAAAAGGAAAACTGATTGAAAGAGAATTCTTTTATATTAATTGGTCTATCATGGAGCCTGAATGGTCCCATGAGAGTAAATCCTTTGAGGATTCACAGCAGCCTCCAAAAATAGGTTTTTCCTAAGTCAAAACCTGTTTATTCCTTGGGATTCGTCTTATTCTGTTTCTTTTGAAAGGGACAAGACAAACTGACGTTAGTCACTATCCCCTGTTTTAATAGTGAAAAGGTATCTGTGCCTCTAGTTCAGGTAAACCTTATTGCCAGTGAATTTTTGCATCCTCCTAAGCTCCTAATTCCTCATTTTTCTAGGAACTAAAAAAGGGATACTCTAGTATTCAAGAGGAAGACTATTGTCAACAAGATTTTATAAATTTTGGCCTGACTACTTAAGTCATCCTGACACTTGCAATTTTCTTGTTAGCCAAGTACTCCTCCACATTCTACCTCAGATATGTTGTATTTTGACACTGTGATAACCTGTTGCAGGTTAGACATTGCTTCCTATACAGACCATTGCCCTACTCAAAATACAGGCATCACTGTTAAGTATATGGGCCTTAGCTGCTATTCCACTGTTGTCTAGATACACATCCAGAACTCTTGGGATCATTAGAGACAGTTCCTTACCTTATGTAATAGGAATCTGTCACCCCCTTTGTTCAGCGTTTCATTTTATTATAGTAAGGTATATGCACAATAACCCACTTGAACTAAACAGTAAGGTTATATAAGGCAAGATTTTCTTTTCAGTACCTGAATTATTTTGAGAAGTGGTTTTTTGATAGTAATTTTAACATTTTTCATTATCAATTGCAGATAAAATATCATAATGTATTTGGTATACTGTATCTCAGATCCATCGTATTTTTTCAGGCATGGTGGCATAATTCCTCCAGTTGCAAGTAGGCTACATGCAGAAAGAATTGAGTCTGTAGTGACAACGGCTATAGAAAGATCTGGAGTAAGTCTCGACGAAATTGATGCTATTGCTACAACAGTAAAACCTGGTACATCAGATACAGTTATTGAAGTTAATTTTATAGCATTTAAATCAACATTTTTATGCATTCTATATTGATCTGTGATCTTGTTCAGGACCTTGACATCTGAGGTACTTTAGTGTAAAATTTATAACAGTTAGTGGTCTATTTATCCCCATGCTCAGATTCCCCATGTCATTATCAATATTCTGAAACACTGGACCAAGCCTCAAGTTTAAGCCATGACTGCAGAAAAAGCCAGCAGTTGAATTAGAATTAACACCTTACCTAGCAATTGAAGTAAAATAAAAAACATGATTGTTCAGACAAAACCTTTTATGAATCAAAAAGAGAGAGAATACAAAGTTAAATGAATCTGAAAGAGGTAAAGTCACTCTTAGACATAATTAGTAAACCTCATAACCATTTGAGATGTTAGTGACTCCCAAAATTCACACCTGTTGATTATGAACATAGTAATGTTTTTCTTTTATTGCTCAGCGTGATTTTTTTCATGGTATAAACCTAGTTTTTTGTAATTGTGGGACAGAATACCTGTACTTTGCAAAATGGACAAAAATATCAAATGACATTTTGAAATTTGCCAAAAAATTTGAACAGACATGTCAAGTAACATCACTGGGGTTTCTGTGGTTGGGAAGAGGGTGGTGTCCTTGGAATCTCAAAGGGTTAAAACCATGCAAAGAACCACTGAAATTTGCAATGTTTTATGGAATCATATATTAAGATAATAAATAGCTTGAAAGACTGTTTGATAAGTTCTATTTGAAATTACATAAATTAAATTTCAGAGACAATTGAAGGGAAATATCATGAAAATGTACCAAAAACTGTTCAACCTCAACCCTGTTACTTATAATCAGCCATTTTATGTAACGGAATCATTCCAGAATTGTTAAATCTCTGTAGCAAACCTTGATACTGCTAGAGTGAAATTCAACATGTAGTGGTCCCTTGAATTTCATAGGAGTTGGGAGTGCCAGCTCCAACAAAAATTTAAAATCCATGAATAACTATGTCCTCCAATCCCAAATGCTTAATACTATACAGTATATTATTGGCTGAAGCCTATTCTTCTGAACTTTACATTTTTGTCCAAGTTGCCTCATGAAAACTTTTGTTGTCTTTTAAGTCTGTGGAGCTACATAGCTTCTTCACCTTTTGTCCTTAAGGATTTATATAAGGAAATGGCCTCCTCTTGAATCAAATTTGAGTCTGTTGGGTTGTTTTTTTTTTTATAGCAATAAGAAAGTACTGTAGGTATTTCCACATGATAGGGAGATGCATTTCACACATGGAGTTTTTTCACATGCTGGTGTAGCTACAGAAAGAGCTACATTGCACATATTGACATTTCCTTTTTATGGAAGTACAATACCTCACAGTTGACTCACTAATGCCGCAATTGCAGCCAACCGTACCAAGAGGAGGTGCCTAAAACTCAAATGCATATAACTCTCTGTCTGTCTGATAGACTACCTTACTGAGGGCTGTTGTCCACAAGACCTTTGGTGGCTGCTAAGAAGATTGTGTGGATGCCCCAGCTGCATAGACAGAAAAGCATCTCACTCGAGGTACTGGGATGACATAAGATTTGGGTTAATGGTGAATGATCTGGCTTTTTTCTCTCTCCTTTAATATCTGAATTTAATAGGCAGTAACCAGGCAGAGTATGCATTGGAATGGCCCCTGCCACAGGTAAGCCACACACTATCATACCTTAGAGTCCCATCTCACAAGGTGCGACTCCTTATGTTCTCCCATTTAACAAGAGGGTGTGGGATAGAGCTTTCATCATCTGGACCCATTGTTTTACAAATGGCCTGTTTGGTGGATGGTACTGTGTAGTGACCTACTGACCTGTAAATCTTGTATAAGGACAGAATTCTCTGAATTTTTTCTGGAGTGAGTTTTTCAAACATTAAACTCATTCTGGCTCAAGGCCTGTTAGCTTAAGTATCATCATGCCTGGCTGTATAGGAGGTTACAAGAGTTTTTTTTTTTTTTTCACTTTCATGACATGGAAAATGACATCCTTAGGTTTATAATAAGATGATGGTTTGTATTCAAGTAGGGACAAATAACAAATTTAAAGCTAATTTGTATTTTCCTAAGCTACACAAATCCAGAGTCTTTTATCCTGTAATCACCTTGGCTGATGCAGAAGGGAAAGAATTTGCAATGCTCCACCAGCTGAGTGACTTCTCTCCAACTTTGCCACCAAGCTGAATGACTGTTTCTTGCTCATGCTAATATATTCCTGTTTAAAAGACTGGTTTGTAAATCTAGGAAATATACAAGACACATTAAAAATGTGATATTTTGTGGCTGCTGAAGAATGTATAACATCTAGTTCTGTTTATAGGCTGGGATGTGTGGATAAATGCTTCACAATCACCTTATAGGAAGGTTGTGGATAAGTGTCTCTCTTTTAAGTTCATTACAGAATCAGTTCATCCCAAAAGGGGTGAGTGCCAGTAAGGTTAAGGAGTTGATGTAATTGAGTGTCATGAAGCAAGCTTTCAGACAATCTCAGAGGATTTTGACAAGTAGTTATCCCAAACCTCCGTGACAGCCTGTGGGAGACTGGCTTTTTATTTTGGCCATTTTGAATTGTAGCTCGAGGCAAAAGGCCCCTTCCACTTTCCACTGCATATAGCTAGTTGGCTCACACCTATGCTAGTCAGGATAAATGTAGGCTTAGGTTTCCAACTGCTGGTCTACATTTCGCCCTTGGTACTCAAGATGTGGTGAGGAATTTTTTTTATAGTATAGTTGCTATCGACTCTCCCTGGAAGGGTTCAGTTTGCAGAGGATCTGGAAGGTTACTTCTGTGGTCATCTGCAACATATCTCCAGAAGCTCTTGAAGAATTTCTCATCTTGAGCTTTTCTTAAGTCCTGCCTGCTTTAGCTTGCCCAACTAGACATTTTTGAAGATTTAATAGCAAATCATGTCCACAAGATGGGGTCCATCTTGGTCAGATGTCAACAAATTTAGGCTGTTGTACAGTGGGGTTTTTTATAGTGTTTTTTTTTTTAGCTATCCTCTCAGGCCATCTAACTTTCTGTAAGAGCTGGTCCCAACAATTCAGGCAGTTAACTCTTTGTATGTAGTCAAATAACAGCAACCTGTCCTCTTCAGTGCTAATGGAATTTGCAATCTTATTTTGGAAGACCCTAATGGGTCTCAATTGATGTAATCTCTGTGAATTTTACCCTTGCTGATGTCCTTTTTCCCCTGTTGTTGATTCTAGACACCTCAGGGGAATATGGAGTCATCCAGTAGTGGGATCTGATGAGTTGATTTTTGGGCTGAAAGTAGAGGGTAAAACCCATAGCCTTAACTGCACTTCCAACCAGCTATTCCCCATATACATCATCCAAGTTTAAGTCCTTCACATTTTGATGATGTATGCAAATGTCAAAAAAATGATTGCACCAACCAGCAGAAAGATGAGTATCATTTTTGTTGAGTGTTCCCGATATTTTTTATACATATTGAACATGTATGTTTATGTTTATTTGTTTTATACAGTTTTATATTCTCATAAATGATGTAATTTATAGAAATAAAAGAGAGAGAGAGAGAGAGAGAGAGAACAGAACAGAACCACCACTTGACTGAGTGTCACTTAATTTTTGGAAAAGTAGTGCTACTTTATTAATTTTTTTATATTTTCATTAGTATAATTACAACTTTTTCATTTTATTAAGTAGGTAATTTATCTGGATGTGCAATAGATAACAAATGAAGAATTTATCAACAATAGTTTTCTTTTGCACATTTTTTGGGGAAAAAAGTGCAAAAATCTTATAAATTACACTCTTTGTCACCTACATAAACTTGTAGAACAATCATTCAGCTGCCAGATGAAATAAAATTTAGTATTCTGCCTTGAAAATTGTCAGAGGTACACATGGGTTACTGTTACTTTTCTTATGGAAAACATGATGCTACTTTGTCATTATTTTCTCATATTTTCCTTGCTATAATTACAACTTTTTGCATTGTAATAACTAGGTCATTTATCTGGCGGTGTTATGGATAAGAAACAAATGCTTTATCATAATAGTTTTTAGGGGAAAGTGCAAAATTTTCTAGTATTGTAATTTCTACGTATTATTCCACCTACTTAAGTTAATTTGGGGGAATTTTTTATGCCATTGCATAGAAAAATCATTCATCTGCAAAATTGAGTAGTCTACCTTGAAAATTATTGGAGCTATGCATCTTGGAATAAAAAGGCATAAACGCTTTTGCACATACTGTTCAAGCCATTGTCACTTCCCACAGATGTAGTTGATTATAAAGGTCATAAGCAAAATGGTTAATCAATTGGAGTTTAGGGCAACATTTTATTACTGAATCCATTCCAGGACACCTGTCTGACATGTGGCTATCCATTTTAGTGGAAGGAACTGTGTTGGTGTACTCTATAACAACGAACTTCCATGGAAAAGATTTCTCCTCTTGGTGGGCGTGGAGAGAGGGTTTTATCCCCTCTTGGTGGATAAGTTATGGCAGGAGGACCAGCCTGAGTTTCAGGTATTGTAGCAGTTTTGGAAGGTCATTAAGTTTAGATTTGCACACCTCCTAGCCATAGACTTACGTGTCAAAGGGCTTTATCCGAATGATAGCTAAGCAAACAAATTCTTGTCCCTCTGATTGTGGCAGGCTGATTTTTTTTGTTTTTCCCCTGGGGGTAGAATGCTGGTTTCATTGTCTTAATCTGACTGATACTCTGTGTACCGTAAAATCATAGCATTCATAGTATGAGGTCCATACAAGACTGATAGGGTCTTCCATTCAAGACTGATGGGGTCTTCATGTTTGATTTTTATGGCATTACTGCAAGGTTCCAGTCTTACTCTTAACCCCCAGCCAGTACACATTGTAGGATGGTAGTGCTGTCAGTGCACCTCATTTGCAGCACTGTGGGCATTATTTAAGGTTCTTTGCAGCATCCCTTCGGCCCCTAGCTGCAACCCCTTTCATTCCTTGTACTTATCTTTATTTTTATTCTTTTTCTTCCATCATGCTCACCCCCTCTCCCTAGTAGGTTGTTTCATAGTGCAGCTGTGAATTATTTCCTCTCTGTTACACCTTTAAAACCTTTTCAGGACTGAATGACTTTTGGTCAAATTTTCTATTCATTCCATTTCTAACCAATACAATCATTTGATTGCGTAATCTCATTTTCTCTGGTGGTTGTCTACCTCAGCTCCTTGGTTTAAATTTTTGTACAGCAGGAAGCCTTCCCACCTAAATAGCCATGCAGGCAAATGTATACTGAATGGGGTTGGAATGAAGAAAGGAGAATTTTAGCCCTTATGCTCGGAGATAGTGATTCTTTGCAGTAGCCAGAAGACAGAAGTAAAATAGCAAATATTGAAGAAAAAAATATTTTTTTGCCTTGTATTTTTCAAATTGAAGCTAAAGACCTGAAGTGTATGGTGGAAGTATTGAAACTCAAAAATTTTCCAAAACTAAGACCACATTTATTAACCAAATGTAGTTTTAAAAAAGCAAAAAATGAAAAAATTAACACTGTGTCCCCAGATTGATTTGAAATAATGTTGACAAAAATGGTATTATTCAAGTGTGTACACTATTATTGGAGTTGACTTTCAACTTGTAATGGTATTTTGCTAGCATCAAAAGTAAAATCTTCCCGTCCCCTCTTGGACATAGCCTGAAAAAAATTCCTCACAAAGAAATAAATAAACAAATCTATATATGTGCCATTTTGTGATGTAATTACATTGGAAAACCAAAAATTATGATTACATGATCATACATTTTTTTAGAACACAATGGAAAAATAAACTTTCATAGATCATACTCTTCCCCTGGCGAACATAAACAAATGTAACAGGCTGGAACTTAAAACAAAACAACAATTGTACACTTAAAGAAAGGAAATATCAACGCAATAAATCCAATGTTTATTCTTCATATAATCATTAAAAGATACACAGCGTATTAACTACGCATTCAAACTGCTTTATTAAGAAAATAATCTTAAAAATAACACACAACTCTTGACACAAATTTCTGCAGATTTACATGAACAAAAGGCTGCTTCCTTCTCGTCAAGAAGGAAATTAAAACATGATTGGCTGGCTGGTTGCCGTAGAAACTTGTTAGCCAATGACAACCCTCTACTTCCATTCTAAAAATACATCACTGCCTGATGTAAACATTAGATAAAAGGTTGAAAGGAGTTAGATTGCCACGATTGTGGCAGTTCAACTTGTGCTGGCAAAGTCTCGATCATGGCGTTTTGGGCCGTAAGGGTTAAAGGTAATGTTTATTATTTAATGCAAACCCATCATTTTATACAGAGAAAAGTGCCCTCCTCCCAACTTTGTACTTCTTTAAGCAAGCTTGTACAACACGGGGAATGACTTAGTTATCAGAGGTGCTGCCCAGAGAGATGTCTGGCCAAATGAGTTTTTCATTTTTGTGTCTTGGATTCTGCTGATGTAGGACTAGCCACATGTAAATTGATGGGGTTTGTAATAAAAAAAATAGATTTTAAAAAGCTCATATTTTAATTATGTTTAAGAATTATGCTTTACTTCGACAGGCTTATCTCTCTCTTTAAGTGTTGGAATTAATTATGGGAAGAAACTTGCAATTAGTGCTAATAAACCATTCATCCCAATACACCACATGGAGGCTCATGCTCTCACAATCCGTATGATTGAAAAGGTAAGCTGTTGTCCGTTTTGAAACTGATACATTGTACAATGTGTTAATTATTGTTTGTGGTTCTTATGTTTGATGTTTAAAAATGTTTTTGCTTCTTCTTTATTTTAAAACCACTAACAGCCTTTATTTTCAGGTTGAGTTTCCTTTTTTGGTATTGCTAATATCAGGTGGTCACAGTCTTTTAGTCCTTGCAAGAAATCTGGACGATTGGTGCATCATAGGCAAATCTGTTGATGATGCTCCTGGAGAAGCACTAGATAAGGTATCTTTTTATAATTTAGTTTCTTATTAGTTGTTTTAACAAATACCAACTGATTGGTCACTATTTTTGGATGGGCCATCTTATTTTATCACTTACATCATCCTGTTTTCATTTGTGAAATAATTGGCAGATTGATTCTCAGTCAACTTCGTAACCCAGCACGTATTGATCTCGTTGAATAGAAATTCTTTGAGTGAATGTGATTTTACTGGGAACCAACCTCATATTTCACTTTTGCATGGTACACTATACTTTTTGTGGTGGTTAGCGAGGAGGGAAAAGTTATTCTGGAAATAAAAGGAAGAGCTGACTCTTAGATCAAAAGGTGCTAGTGCTAAGGTTTGCTTGCTGGACAGTACACAGCTCTTCTAGTGATCCCTTGATTTTAAACATATTTACAATTTTTTGTCTACACATTCATCCTTGGATTAAATTCGATACAGTGTATTTAAGTTTGGCATTGATGTATGTTTTAAAGTAATTGAAAATGTATTAGGTATTGTTATCACAAACTGACAAAATTTAATTTTTTATCTTAGATCCATCGCTTATTATTAGTCCTTTATTTGTGCCATGAATAGTTCCAGACACTTCACTGTTTAAAAAAAGAGAATAGCATCCAGCTGGTAATGAGCATGAGCTGTTTGAGAAAGAGAGGAGTACCAGAGAAGTTGGCAAAAAATGTGGGGCAAAAAGACAAAATGGAGACATTCCCTGTGGAGGTGGGCTCATCAGGGATCAGCTCTGAGTCCATTTTGTTCCTCATCATTATAGACACTGACATAAATTGGGAACAATGATGAATGGTGGATCTGTTGTCTGCTGACGATTTAGTCATTATAGCAGACACAAAGAAGAACTGCAAGAAAGGTTTTTTGCATGGAAAGGAGCCCTAGAAAGGAAAGGATTTAAGTGAACATTGGAAGACAGAGCTAATGGCTAGGAGTAGAGAAGGACATGAAGAAGTAACCATTTTAGTGGAAGATGGTACAGTGCTAAAGCAGAACAATGAGTTCAACTATTTAGGATCAGTAATAACAGAAGAGGGAGGTACTGAGAAAGCAGTGAGACACAGAGTGAAAGAAGCATGACGAAAATGGAGAGAAGTAAAGACAAGAAAATGCCATTGAAGCTCAAAATGAAGATTTATAAGACAGTTATCAGGCCTGTACTGTTATGTAGGGCAGAAACCTGGGCACTTGAGGAAAGAGGAGGGACTGTTGGAAAGAACCTAGATGAGGATGGTGAGATGGGTTGCTGGAATATCACTACTGGAAAGGAGGGAGAGTCAAAATATAAGAAGAATGTGTGGTATATACCAATGTGAGGAAGGCTAGAAGCTCGTTTGAGATACTATGGCCATGTAATAAGAGAGGAGGTGGAACCAATCAAGAGCTAAGAACATTCCAGTGAGTCCAGGAGGAGGGTGTGGGCGTCAGCGGATCAGATGGATGGATGTGGTGAGGGGAGGATATGGGTGAGGTGGGACTTGGGAAGAAGATGCTAGGAATAGAAATAGATGGAGAAAGTTGACTCGAGCGGCTGGCCCTGCTATACATAGGGACTAATAATGTCAAAAGAAGGAGGAGGAGGTGGTAATGAGCATGAGCAGGCCCATGCCAAATATCTTCAGCAGAAGTTGTAATCTGTGCATGTTTTCACTGAATGCTTCATTTAGTTTATAGACATTTTTTAAATGTTTCAATATACAGTATCCAAAAGAATATTTCAAATTACAAATGTAAAATATACAAGAGGAACAAGGCCGAACAGCAGGACAGAGAAGAAAAGCATGCCTTGTCGAGAGTGCAGCCAAAAGTAAACTGAGGAGATTGAATGCATACCGTTTGGGTGGGTGGTACTTCCGCCCCTACCATAGGTAACTGTTACCATAACCACCTTGGAAAAGTTTAATGGCCGGACTTTCCAGCTTCGCTGAAAGTTATCCATATGTAAAGCCCGAGGGTTTGTATGTTAGGAAAATACAAATTAATTAAAAATGTATTATTTTTTAATTATATTTATTTTATGCTTTATTTGTCCTGTTTTTGTTTTTGCTGGTGTGATGTAAGAAGCAAGCTGTTTTTTACATAGAAGGTGATGCTACTTACAGTAAGGCACTTGATTTGATTTTTGTGTCCAAAGTCTTGAGAGGTTGAAATGGCTATAGAAAGACTTTATTTTAAAATTTTCCTTTGCTTTTACATTAGTATTCTTGCCATTTGGTTATTGTCATGAGTTCCATTTTCTGAATTTAATTCTTTGCATTTAAACTTTGGTGACCATTGATAGCTGTCTGAAATTATTCCTCAAAGGTATTTTGTTTTTATATTTAGAAAAGTGGCAAGATACATAGCTTACATTTTGAGTAAGATGACGTGTGGAGTGTTGGAATATATTTAATTTTTGGTAAATGGGTGTTATCTGAACTATAAAATTAATGTAGAAATACTTTCAAAATTTAGCATGATACTTGTAACAGAGGGACAGTCTTTTATTATTGTGATCATGTATTTTACCTGTTCCTACAGGGTGCAAGGAGGCTAAAGCTAAGGAATATTCCAGAGTGTTCTTCAGTGTGTGGGGGTCAGGCTATAGAATATCTTGCTAGAGAGGGTAATCCAAGAGCTTTTGATTTTCCAACACCCATGTGGAAATACCGTGACTGTACTTTCAGCTTCTCCGGCCTAAAATTTACTTTGAAGAGGATTGTTGAAAAATTAGAAGAAGAATATGGTATGTTTGCAAATCAAGTTTCATTTGTATTGCTTGTTATCCTAGTTGCTTTTAAATATTTTAGTGTTGGAAGACATGACACAAGGGTTGTTGTTTATCTATCTTTTTACTTTATGCTCTCCATACCTATGGTCACTTAAGTTGGTTAGTGCACTAGATTGGCTGACAAAATCTCAGACGTTAGTAGAATACGAACCTTTGTCTTACTTTTAAGCATTTAATAAGATCTTTCCTTTGGGTATGAAAGGTGACCTCAGGTGAATTAAAACCCCTGTATCTCACAAACATTCCCCACTACAGAAAACTTTTTCTGTTTTTACCCTCATTTTCTTGGTTTCAGTCCATTTTTTTTTTTTTTTACATATTCTTGCTTTTACACCTTGCTGTCATTTTGTATGGTTTTGTAATGCTCTTGCAACAGTATTTCTTTGAGTGTTTTGTGTCCACTGGTAAAGCTTAAATCATCTCAGTCTAGAACTTGACATTGTTTTATAAACAATGTAGGTATATATGTTGTGAGAAAAAAAATATTTTTCTGTTTCTACTTTCATCTGTTATTTGATTTCTGTATCACTGATACATGTTGGCATTTACTTGTGATGTTATGCTTCAGCTGTGGAAATATCCCGCTCTTAGTGGCTGACTGTGTAGTTTACTTTCCAGTGTATAAGGAATCAGTGAACAAGTGTTTTGTGTGCCAACTTCCAGTCTGGTCAGAATTACGTTGTTTGGCTCCCCATGAAAACAGTTTACATTCAAGGACAATAAAGCATACTCCTCCCTCGCCCTTGTCCTCCTTACAACTTGCATGGACTTAGAACTGATTTTTTCCTCTGAAAAATCAGTTTACAGCCCTGAAAGACATGATTTCTTCTCACATTCTTTCAACATGTTAGTGTTCATTCTTCTTATGTATCTCCCACTTCTCATTTCTTGTCATTTTTTCATATTCTTCTCCTAGCCAAGTTGTAACCTTTCCATTGATAAGGTATGATCCTTAATCCCTTTTCATAGACTCTCTTCTTGTATGTCAGACTTCTTCAGCTTCTTAGTTTGTTCGACCAACCCAGCACAGTAAGAAGTTGCTGGTGTTCTGTATGGTCATCCTGGACCATGCCCTGCGGAAGACCTTTCAGCACCCTTGGGCCAATCTTGACACGTCTGCTTTTCCTTCGTTCTGTCTGATTTGTCTGGTGATCAACAGGGTGATGATCACTGCAAATCTCAGAATGTCCTTGATGGCTCCCAAGTGGCGACATACAGAGTGGTACCCGGACCTGCTAGCTCTGCTATCCGAGGCACCGAGAAGATTCCTCCCTTTGCCAGCCCCACTAATAGACTATAGTAAATAGATTAAAAAATAAAAAAAATTTTTTAAAACTCACTTTTAATAAATTTTAAAAAGTGAAAAATAAAACTAGAGACACACCAGGATTTTCATACAATTAATCATGTCTACAAAAATAAAAGTGTGGGCACCAAACACAGAAGGAAATGGTAAAAAAAATGAAAAAAAAATATATTTCTTTTCTTGTAGTGCTTCTTTCCATGTTTGGCACTCACGCATTTATTTTTGTAGACATGGTTGGTAAAGATATATCTGATGTGTCAAGATTATTTTTCACTTTTGAGTGCATTTAATAAAAAGCATGTTTAAAATTTTTTTGCCTTCCTATTTACTATAGTGTAATAGAAGCAAGTCCTACCTTCTCTCTAGCAAGGGGAGATAGGGACTGACAATAAAACAAACCTTTTGGTTATATTTAGCTTTATTGTCTCTAACAAAAGAGTTCCCCCAAGCCTTTTTCAAACTAATGTTGTTTTCTCCAAGCCCATTGGTGAGCACATTTTGCTCTTTGATCAAACATGAACTCCTTCCTTTGCTCGGCATTGCATGGCGAGGAAGAGACCCGGGTGAGGCAAACCACCAGTCAATTCAAAAACTTACTGAGATCCTCCCACCAATCAGTAAGTCTTCCTCATTTAAAGACTGATGGCTTGTATTTCATGTAAGAACAAATGACAAATTTTAAAAAGTAATTTGTATTTCTCCTAACAATACAAACCTGACATCTTTACATTTATTGCCCACCTCAAGCCACCCCTCATTCTGATACCTGGGCCATTAGGCAAGTGGGTGCATTGCCCAGTAGTTCTCGCCCCTTCCACCAGTAGCTTATCTACCAAACAACCTTGTTGTATTAGAATAGCCTGCTCCAGCTCGCACAGAAGGTAATTCCTCATGTAAAGACCTCAGGTTTGTATTGTTAGGAAAAATACGAAATACTTTTTAAAATTTGTCATATTGAAGGGTCACACCATTTCAAAATGTTCTTTTTCATTATCAGTCCCAGGATCTGCTGCATAGATGAATACACCATACCGTACAGTCATAGAAATCTTTACAACTCTTTCTATTAATAGGAATATTTGTTCATAAAAATAGCTGTATTCTGTGCAGTTGGCACCCAGTTTGATGGGAGAGCAATAGCATGACCATTGTCAAGATTTAGAGTTGGTAGGCTACTTGGAAGAGTGAAATCTACTGAAGTGGTCTGGAGGACAATGACAAAGGTTGTGAATGCATATTGGTCGGGTGTGATAGGAGTTTGTTAAAAGTTTTATTGGTAATGATAATCTACAGTAGATGGTAATTGCATCCCAGAAAAATAGCCACATTATCTTGGAGTGATTGATGATATAAAAATTAGATTGAGGAGCCATGAATTAGTTATTATTCAAAACATGAAAGTACTACTCTTCCAAGTAAACAACTAATAGCCTATCAAAATTCATATGACTCATTATACTATTTGTTTTTGTTGGTAAAAATCTGTAGCAATATACTATGTATATACTTAGTCTCATGTCAAATTTATATGTAATGATTATTTAGGGATTAGCCCTTCACTTAACCCATTCTATATCCATTTAATCAGATTTTTTGTTTTCTTCCATTTTTTAACCCTTACAGGCCGGGATAAATATACATTAACAAAACCCTGATATCAGGCAGACTTTAAGGTCTGCCAATTTAAAAAAAAATATCACTGGAAAAGGAAGAAAAGCAAATGCCCATTGTAAAAGGTGAAAAATTCTAAAGAATTTTCTGTACCCTCCATGGGAGATTGAAAGTGAATATTTCCAACCCTGTGGAGGGCCTCTTTTTCAAGACACTCATAAAAATACCAGCTAATTTTAGCAAGTTGTACATGTTCTTTCTAATAATTTTTTGTGCTTTGTCGTGCAAAATTACAATTATACAACTCACATATAAGATTGTAAAGATAACTAAAACCAGCAACAATTCCCGAGTACTGTATGTTTATGGACAAATATATGAGATGTACTGGGATGGGAAGATGTAGTACCTTTTAGCAGTTTATACATGTTCTTTCTGTTTTTTTCTACTTTATTTTGCAAAATGACAATTGCAGTTGCAACTGACATATCAAAAAAGATAAGATCTAAAACCAGGAACAACCCCTGAGTATGTTTATGGGCAAACATGTACAAGATGTAACGGAATGGAGAGATGTGCCTTCCCCCATGAAATCTCATGGGAGACTGTTCTTCCTCATATCACTGAGCTGAGGTGTGAGTGTTGCCTTGAGAGTTGCCATAAGTCATTCATTCTATTAGCACGACATAAAATGATTCTCACGAGAGTATCGGATGGGGGCCAATATCTGTGTACTCCTCACAGGATCATATCCAGACAAAAGGGATTAACAGTTCCTCCTTGTCTATCTCACATTCTGTTTATATCTGTCTACTTATCTGTCTAAATTTGTTTAGCTTTTTCTGTCCTGTGTTCCAGCTTTAGACTTAACATGTCAGTACCCTCATCAGGCAGATGTCACTTGATCTGGAATCTAATTATCTCAAGATGTAACACACTGGGTCGTCTTTGTCCCTTTCCTATTAACATTTGGTAATTAAGTTCTATAGATTTATTTTAGTCTGGTAACTTTTGCTTTATTTACCCAACCTTTAGACTTTGTCATAATATCTGTTTTGACAGATTTTACCTTGCTAGGAAGTATCATGAAGGGAAGGTAAACATTTGAAGTAACCAATCCCAGTAAAGTTCGTGGTGTCCATCCATTTTGTGTTGTGAGTTCAGGAGTCTGCTGTGAAATTCTCACTCTTACAAGTTCATATACCTCCTTGGCTGTTTCTGACAAAAAAAGAAGTTACAGCAAACTCTTCCCTCCCTTCATATCTGCTTGAGTCAGGTATTTTGGGCCTTTTCATTCCTTCGTAGGTAATTTTTGTGTGCAAAATATGAGGTAATATATGAACAAGTAATGTAAGATATAGGAAAGAAAGCCAAAAGTACAAAGCAGAATTATAAGGATAGTAGAAAGTTTTACTAGGAGGAGAGTAAATTACAATTGGAAAGGGGACCTGAACTCTGGACTAATTGGTTGTTGAAAGCTTTCAGTGGGCTCACCTTACTACCCCATTAAGTCACATGTAGAGGGGGGAATGAAAAAAAAAGGTGAAAGAAAGAATAATGGTAATTGCCACAACTATGGGTGAATTGGTGCATTCAGTTTGCCACCAATCTATTGCCTGATTTTATGGCTCATGGCCAATATTAGATGAGAATGATTATATCCAAAAATTCGGTGAAGACTGGGGTATAACAACATAGTAATCACCTGAAAAGAAAACTGTATATTAATTCAGAAATAATCCACAATTACATTGATATGTAGAATAAAATACCAGTTAAGTGAACATAAATCTATTTCAGAGGAATAAATGTATATTTAAATCATATTTAGTTACTTTATCCATAACATCCCACATTTATAGACCTTCCAAAACCTTGTTTTTTTCATTATTCACAAAATTATGTGTAAAATAAAGCCTAGATCTTGTATTTGATCTCAGATTTAACAAAAGTTTCCAGATGCAAGTGGCAGAGAACCCATTTCTTTTGTATTAGTTTGAAATTAATGACATTTGGTATGTAACAGCTGGTTTTCTTGAGAGAGAAGTTTGACTGAAATTACGATTTTGTGATACTAAATTTGGGTATTTAATTTTTGCAGAAATAGAAGGAGGAAGAATAATACCCCAGATAGAAGATGTATGCGCATCATATCAGTATGCTATAACAAAGCATATTGTTAGACAGACTCAGAAGGCAATGGTATATGTAGAAACACGAGAACTGCTTCCCAAAGAGAATTACACACTGGTATGTATTAATTAGATTCCTTCTGTATTTTAATTTTATCTTATATCGTAAAGTTAAATGTTTGTTATTAAACAATATATAACAGGTAGTACAGTTTTCCCAAAAGTGTTTTGTGACCCAGGTAGCATGCTGTCATATCTATAAAATCCACTTCAGGGAAGCATTGCATTGCTTTTTTAAGTTTAGTAGTCGTTCAGTTCAATTTGTAGACCTTATTTCATCATCTACCACTTGTACTGTACTCTATTTTCATTCATATATCTCATTTTCACACAATCTTTTTACCCATGTTCATACTATTTGCTTTTGATTGTATTATCATCATAATGTAGTCTTTATTAGACTGCTGAGTCATGGTTCTAGAACCATAGGGCATGCATGAAGGATTTGCTCTTGTGTAAATGGTGAAAATATAAAGCAAGAAGTAATAAGCACTGCAGGTGGGGGCACAGGAACACGGCAAAGAAACTTTAACTACAGCATGTCACACTAGGCATACTGTAAATGGTACCTGTACTGGATGTGTTTTATCAAACACACTATTAATTTAGATAGCCTTGTTCTTCACTTTGAAATTTGCATCTAAAAAACATAAAAAAATTATTTATCCTGTTGGAGACGGGAAAATCATTCCCCCCTATAAAGTAAAAATTTGTAATTCTGTTACCTGCTTTACTCCATTTGATATTTCAGTCTTGTGAGATTGGTAGCAGGGTTAGCTAAGGTTTACAGTGACAACTAGGGAAAAGCTTTCATAGTCTGTTTCATTCCATTTGGCCATAGTAGGTTATAGTTAGATGTGCCAGTACTCATAGCTAGCTTGTTCCCATACGGGGATAGTGCCATCAGTGCACCTCAGGTGGTGCACTCGAGGCATTACTTAAAAGTTCTTTGCAGCTTCCTTTCAGCCTCTAGCTGCAACCCCTTTCATTCCTGGTACTGTACCTCCATTCACATTCTCTTTCTTCCATCTTATTTTCCACCTTCTCCTAACAGTTGTTTCATAGTGCAATTGTGAGGTTTTTCTCCTGTTACACCTTTCAAACCTTTCCACTTAAATTTCCCTGTCAGCACTGAATGACCTCATGGGTCCTGGCACTTGGCCTTTGGCCCAAATTTTATAGTCCATTCCATTCTGTAGCAAGCTCGTGATTGGTTGAAAATCGCAGTGCTTCCAACATCACTGGCCTGCTGTGATAAAGATGCAAACTCAGGAATACATCTCATTGCCTATAAATACAAAGAACCCTGAGACCTTCATATATAAATCTTGTATCGAACAGTCGATTCAGATCAGACACAGACAAACGGTGGTCTTTCAGCAATTATATTTTATCTCATTGTAGGTAGGTTAAAGACATGTAAATTACATGAGTGAGCTAATATTTAAAATAGTATGAAATATTGTTATCTATGAGGCTGTCTTGGGGAGGTGAATGGAATAGCCACAGAAACATTGGTGGGAATGTGGTAAATTTCAGTTAACACATGGCAGTGGTGTCGTGGTTTTCTTTTCGGAATACTATACTTTACATATGTACTGTAATTCTTTTTCGTATACAAATCATTATAATAGCTCAGTGATTGGGCATTTTTGGGAGTATTTTGCCAAATAGCTTATTGACAAAAGTTTGAAATCTCATTGAGTTCCATCATCATCCTTAGTGTGTTGATGACAAATATATGGCATAAAAGGCTAGCCTAGACATTTTTCATTGTAAGACACTGGAACAATACTGTGATAGAATGAATAAATAAAGGTTACAATTAGGAAGTAACTTTGACTGAATGGAATATGTGTCCATGCTTCATATACTGGTGGTTAACATCCTAATTGGTATCATAATTTATTTTTATTTGCATGCAATGAAATTGTGTACAATAAATTTTTAATCGAAAACAAAATCTTGTGATTCGAATAGTTTGTGTGCATAGGTCTACATGTAGCCTGTGCTTTACCAGATTTCATTTTCATGGTATAATATATGATTCAGAGTTTGCAGAGCATGTAATATTTCAAATATTAACCTACTCACGTAATTACATGCAAGAAGTTATTAAACCTTTTATTCATACTTGCATAGCCAGAAGTCTTTTTTTTGTTTGTCTACAATGAGATAAAACATAATTACTGAAAGCCTATCATTCATTTGTGTTCAATCTGAGTAGACTGTCTGATACAAGCTCATCTTACATGTGCTAGCATTGGTATACAATATTATCAATACAAATTGATACGAGTGGCCATCCGGAACATAACTCATTTGTAAGTTGGGTAATGACTGTAGTTCCCAAATTATCAAGATGTAATTTTATCATCATGTAATGTGGATCCACCCAAAGAGTTACTAGCAATGTTGAACAAATGTAAACAAGTAGATCATGTACTATATATATCAGACAACAACAGTGCGATTCAGTATATGTAATACATATTTTTCTTCTCAGGTTGTTTCTGGAGGAGTTGCCTGTAACCAGTACATCAGAAGAGCATTATCATTGTTGTGCTCTGAGATGGGTTATAGACTTGTATGTCCACCACCAAAACTGTGCACAGATAATGGAATTATGATTGCATGGAATGGAATGGAAAGATGGAAGACCAAAACTGGCATATTGTATAACAAGGATGACATAGAAGCAGTCAAATTTCAGCCAAAGTAAGTTTCTCAGTATTTTTGTTAAAGAATGGTAAACAGATGCATAACAAGAGCATGAAAGTTAATACTGTGTATTTTTAGCTCAAATGATTAGTCCACACAATATAGCATGGTCAAGTTCACTGTTATTAAGCTACATAGTATAAAATTCCAATTGCAAGATTACAAATTTTATTGTGTAAACATAGTAAAAAAATTGCTAACACACATTTATATGAAAACCATATGTAAATATGAAGTAAAGATGAAGTGTGGTAAGGTCTACAGTATGTGTAATTGTATTTATTATTATTCATTTCCCATTTTACATTACAGTTGCATCGAGTTTTTGCGAGTAATTTTAATGGAAATTCTGAAGGATTCATACCTTAAAATCTACTATCTTCTAATGAACAAGGCATATTATCTACATCATTAATATTTAAAGTTCTTAGCAATCTTTGTATAATTAAATGCAATTTTACCTAATATTTGCAAGTATTTGAGAGTAATTTTTGGGGTATGTGCTTTTTAGAGGGAAAATCAAAATAAATTCAAGACCATGAATTAATTTATGGATATTTAGAGTATCAGTGGGTTAATGGTCAGATTCTACAATTAAGTATTAATTATATTACTGTACTATAAACTTTTAAATTCCAGTTTTTGTTTGTTAAGTTTATATATAAGTAGATCTTTCACGAGTCTTGTAAGAGACTACATTCAGACTGCAGTGTTTTAACATAATCAACTAATTTTTTAACTTTGCTCTGATATAATCCCAGAATCCTACCTTTTAACAAGTCTTACTAAATTCTTTTTTTTTTTTATTAAGGGCAGTAATATTAATCTTGTAAAAATTTTTAAAAATCATTTAATTTGTTATTTCTTTTGTGACATTATTATAACAGTTTTGCTGATAACATTGTCAAAAATTTCATGATACAAGTTTTTATTAATATTTGAGGTCGCTGAACTATTAGTTTATAGTGTAGGAATTATCTACTTCTAATTATTAACAATATCAAGAACAATAATAATAGCATGTTTAGTAGGATGTCTTTCAAAATGTTCTTTTCATATTTTTGTTGTGATGCTATTACCAAAATTATAATTATTATTATTACAAAGATTCCTGTGATTATTAACCCTTAAGGGGTGGGCTAAATATATATTAAACACACCCCAGGACTGGGCAAACTTTAAGGTTGACCAATTTAAGAAAAAAAAAAAAACTCATCAGTGGAAAAAGCAAGATATGCAAATGCACATGGTGTAAGAAAAAAAATTCTAAAAATTTTTCCCTACCTTCCACGTGAAGTTGAAAGTGACCATTTACAACCCTGTGTAGGGCCTCTTTTACAAGACACTTGTAAAAATATGCAAATTTTACAAAGTTATACATGTTTTTTCTAATAAATTATTTTATTTTGTAAAATTATAATTGCAGCTCACACATTATCATAACATATAAGAACTAAAATCTGTAACAAATTCTGAGTACTGTATAGTTGTAAAATATTCACGAGATTTACTGAGAAGGGGAGATGCAGTAACTTTTTGTGAGGTATACATTTTTCTAATATTTCTTTGCAAAGTTGCAGTTATAGCTGACATACTATCATAAAAGATAAGAACTAAAACCAACAGCAATCCCTGGGTATATTTATGAGCAACAAACAAAAGGGTCATGGATGGAGGCAACATTCCCTATCAAGCCTCATGGCACACTAATCCCCCCCCCCATCCTGTGCTTAGCTACACAGTTGCCTTAAGTAATTTATTGACCATTGTAGTGCTATGAACATCTTTCCTGCTAAATTCATCCAAATTGTATGGCGTGTAATATTAATACTCATGTGAGTTATATAGCCCATCCATCACTCAAAACCTGCTATAGATACTCATATGATGATGCCCATCCATTAAAGGTTAATTCTAAAGTGAAAAGGGGAACCAGTTTGCTTTACATATTTCATCCCACTTAAATATTTCATCCCACTTAAACTACATTTAAACAAAAAGGTAATTCCTGTTGTTTTACATATAGATACATTATTATAATCATTAGCATATCCAATAACTGAGATAGCTGGACATGTTTTGCATCTTTTATCTTTATACTTTTTGTAGGTAAATATTAGGTGGGGTTAGAGAAATTTATATAAGTTACAGAATGCTATATGTATCAATGAAGACACTAACAAAGCTAAATAAAAGGATATCAACAGTAATTTGAACTGAGTACTAGTAGGCTCAGAAGTTAAAGAATAGAGGAGAAAAGAACCAGTGGCCACATTAAAGCAACACAAACTAATGAAGTTCATGAGCATTATGAGAATTAACTAGTTAACTATCGTATGCACAGTGGCAAGCCAACATTAGTAATCAGTGCCATACAAGTTACTGTATATATATTTTGTTAAGAGATTGCATGATAAAATATAGTGTTTATTTTCAAAAATCTTATCTTTAGTAATTCTTTCCTAATCTGCTTCTTTTCCATTAGATGCCCAATAGGAGAAGATTTAACCGATGACGTCCGCAGTCTAGGAATCAAGATAAAAAGATGGGTTAAATTCAGATGAAATTAATGATATACTGTCTAGACAATTGTCAGCTATCTTACTGCAATCCAGCTGCAGTGGTAGATATCTGTTCTCAAGTTTTGATGCAAAATGTATTGTATTTTTTTGTGTATATTTTAGACTTTATTTTGCATGTTATTGTTATGTTGTAAAAAATATAGAAATTACATTTAGTAGTCAAGTTTTATAAAAACAGTGTAAGAAAAAAATTACATTACAGTTACAGTTATGGTTAGCTACATTGGCATTTTCAAATTGAAGATAAATTACATTGAAAATTTCCTTTTAAAGTTCTAAATTCGAGCTAAATTGCTAGATGTGGCAAGAAATATTTATTATATTGCTAAAGAAACTGAGGTAGTGACTGCAGAGGAAAACTTGTGGAAAAAATCTCATGCATGTATTGAATACAAAACTCATAACCCCTAGGTCATTTCTGTTGTTAAAGCTTACCTTTATTTTGTGTCTAAACACTGCTGAATCTCCACTTCAGAGTTCTGGACATTTTCTCTTGGATTCATTGGTCTGGTTAAACTGCTTATGAAAAACAACAGCATGTTACTTACTTATGACATTTTTTCCATATACAGACTCGCCACTGTATGACTTGACTTTATCAAGTGTGGTTGATAAGCAAGGGACAGGCTCTTACCATTACTGTACTAGTAGTTGGTTTGTGTCAACCATCTTTAGATCTTGTTTTAATGTCAACTTTGCAGCATTTGTAACATTTTTAATAAGCAGAACCCAAAGGGTCTGTGTTGGTGGCCAGTATAGTAGCTTTAGTAATATCATTTCAGGTGTTCCTCAAGGTAGTGTTCTTGGACCTTCGCCATTTACTATCTGTCCTAGTGACATGTTGCAAGATTTGGAGAACTAACTGATTGCATATGCAAATGCTGCTACTCTTCTAGCTGCTGTCCCTTTTCCATGCCTTAGGTCTGTAATTGAAGAATCCTTGAGTAGAGATCTGAAAAGTATTCATGAGTGGAGTAGGCTTTGGGGCATGGAGCTTAACCCTTCTAAAACTTAAAGTATGAATAATCGATCTAGAACGCTTTTGCCTTTGCATCCTGATTTATATTTAAATGGTGTTTTAGAATGTTTTTGGAAGAAACTATCATATCCAAGTTTTCTTCCTTGTTTAGAGTACTGCTCTGCAGTGTGGTCCTCTGGTGCTGACTCTAGCTCGAACTCTTGGATAGAGCTAAGTCATCAGTCAAGTTTATTTTGCCAACTCTTAACATTGACTTGTGACTTAGACGTAAAGTGAGATCATTGTTTGTGGCATAAAAATATACTACAATGACAGACATCCTCTACGGTCTTCTTTACCTAACCTAGTTGTTTTTTCTCGCAACACTAGGCAGGCTGCTGCTGTAGTGTGGTGTTTGCTAGCATCAGGTTTAATACTGCTCAGTATGCTAAGAGTTTTCTCTTGGCTGTAATGAAAATGTGGAACAGTTTACCTAGTGCAGTTGTGTTATCTTCTGATCTCTAAATATTTACATGAGGAGCAAATTCATTCCTACTCTCTGCAGACATCTCCTGAATTTTATGTGTATCAGTTTTATTTTATGTTCTCTCATATTTATTTGTATATCCCCTTTTCTTATAACTTGTCCGTCTTTGTTGGTTGATTTCCCTTTCGAGCCCTCTTGTGTGTATAGTCTGTTGACTCTGTCCATAAGGGTTTTCAGCTGAAGATTTATAGATAGAAAGTGAGCTCTCGTGTTTATGGCAAGTCAAAGCTATTCAGCATGTTTGCCTGGTGTAAGAGTTGTCCCTCCTATATCCATGATTCTTCAGTCACATGGAGAGGAGTTTGCATGATCCACTCAGTAAGGAAGATCATTGTAGACAGGTGAGGAGAGAGAGACTTCTCATTATCACTCCACAAGGTCACACAGAGAGAGGTTTGTGCAACCTGCTTGGTGTATGGTTCACACAGCCAATTCACTAGTTGCTTACCCAGTCTTTGGGTCGGTTTGGCTCTTGCAGTGGGGAAGCTTTTCCTTCCTCGCCTTTGTTTGGAGGATTTTCGGGATGAACCTGCATAATTTCCATGCTCAAGACTTGCACTCTCCAGAGCATGCATGATTCAAGCAGTCCTTCACCAGGAAGGGTTGTGATCTGCATGGAAGGTAGGGGAATTCAAGGAACGGTGCCAGCTTGTTCCTCTTCATAATTGGTTTTAGTCAGTAACATACAAGAGGGTTGCAGTGTTTAAGACAACAGGGTTCTGACAGCAACTCCGCCACAGCTCATACCTTCTCCGTTGAAAGATTTGTCTGGTTTGGGATTGAGTTTGCAAGGTCCTGGGATGCAGAGTTCTGTTGGGTCTTCTCCTTTGGTTGAGGGAGGAGTAGTATGGGCCTCCAAGGATTGGATGGGACGAAGTGGTCCCATATTTCCAGATTTCTTGCAGATTTCACAGGATTTGCAATTCTTGGTGTTTCATTTATCATAAAAGAAATACCCTAGGGAGGCGACTGCAACTTTGTTCATGTCCTCGATCTCATATATGTACATACTCCAGAGGCACTTCCTAGGCTCATTCCATACTCACTGTGTGGTGTTTGGAGAAGGTTGATGCCCTGCTCTATGGATCGGGAGGTGCCTTTGTATCCAGTGGGTTATGCAAACTTCTTCCTGCTTTCATGCCAAGTGTTCACACCGAAGGTGGCAGAGGTGACTCCTTTGGCGAGGTTTGAAGCTGCCTGTGGGCTGTTTATTGGTCTCCCATTCTTAAAGGTTATTTCCAAACATAAAGGCTAGGGTTTGCCTTTACATTGTTTATCAAATTGGGTTAGCCCTCTCCTCTTCAGTGGAGTAATCTGTTCTTTAAACATTGAACAGTCTCATTCTCGCGGAACTTCAGTCCCAAGTGACCTACTGTGTGTTCTTGTGCTTGAGCACTACAAGGTATTTATCAGTGCTATTCCACTGTTGAATAGCCTTTACCCTTGGACTGTTCTTTACCGGCCTTGCTGTACAATTGGGGAAGCCCTTTGGCTTGCCGCAAGGAATCTGACTTTTGGCAGGGAAAAGATCACTCGTAAATTCCATCATTCCTCAGTAGGAATGGTAGCTAAAGTCTAATCTCTTTTGACAAGAGATCTGAGAGTTTCCTGATTCTTCCCATGAATCTGAGATGGAGATGCAGATGGGATACTGCTTTGCCAGCCTGTGCTTTTCAGTAATGTCTAAGGTTATCCACTCCCTGGGTTTGGAGCGTTTTCTTCTTTCATTAGTACTGATTAGCACTAGAAAAGAGTTTTCTAGGAACCCTTTCTTTTGACTTTGCCTCTCTTGTTCTCCTTGGTCCCAGAATTTGTAACCAAGATGAAAATTCCTCAGGTCCAAACCCAAGGTTTGATTTTCCTGATTTTCTCTCTTTGATAATTCCTTGATGGAGAGAAAGACAAAATGCTGATATGCCCAGTTTACGCCCTACTCGTAACTTGAGAAAGAAGAAGAATTCCAGATCAGAGTGCAAACGCCTTTTTGTAAGTACAGGACATCACAGGAAGGAGGTATCCAAACACAACCACCTTCAGGCTACAGGAGATAATGTTCACGCCTAGAGTCCCCTAATAGTGCTGAGGACCCTTCAACTTGCCCACAAGCTCATGACATTATAGGCATTGGGGCCCTCTCTCAATCTCCGGAAGAATTAATTGGTCCAATAGGCAATGAGAGCAGCAGTGGCACTGTCAGATTACCTTCACCTTTGGTGGTGGCTCAACATGTAGTGTTACTAATGGAAACCTCCAGGTATCCTAAGCTCATCTGATTGCTTTGGCTAGTGTGTGTGTGCAGCTCCTGAGGGGAAAGATTGTGTGTGCACTGATCCATTTCTCTCCCACAACTCGAGTTTGGGTAATTAATGCTACGAGCCCCTTTTCTTCTAATCTAGAATGCAAGCTCTTGTTCTCTCCTTCTATAACAAGGTGGGGGTAAGGCAAGGTAGAGCCTTTTATCTATAATAAATGCCAGAGAAGTAGCAATGTCCTTCCCTCTGAGTGGCACAAGCAGAACAACAGTGCCCTGCCCTCCAGATTGGTTCCCGTTTTCTACAAGGTGGCACTCAACTTCATTCACAAAGGTGCTTGGCCCTACCTGCAGGAACTAACTTCCTCCTAAGTGGTCTCTCCATATCAGAAAGGTGTAGTGTTTGGATCCCTTTAGGAATAAATGCCAAATTTGTAAAATAATTTGTATTTTTTCTAGGTATGAAAAACGTAGCCTTTTATATTGAAGGTAACCAACCTCGTCCACCTTGCTTCGTTGCTTTTCCTCAGCTTTTTATTTTGAATATGGGCTGAACATTGGTTAATGGTTGAGAATGGGTATCCCCTTTTCCCCCCATGTCCACCTGGGCACCACACTTGTTTAGTCAGTACATAGCCGGTCCACTGTATGCAAGAAAGGATACTTGTATGAAAAATTACAAATTTTTAATTAATTTGTATTTTTCCTAACATACAAACCTGAGGTTTTTACATACGGATAACTTTCAGCAAAGCTGGAAAGTCCGGCCGTTAAACTTTTGCAAGGGAGTTGTGGTAACAATTACCAATGGTAGGGCCAGAAGTACTGCCCACCCAACTGGTATGCATTCAATCTCTTCAGTTTACCCTTTGGCCCAGGTAAAAGAATGAGGGGTGGTAAGAGGTGGGCCTTTTATGAAATGACTTTAGGTTTGTATATTAGGAAAAATACAAATTAATTAAAAATTTGTCATTTGTTCCTACACGAATACACCCCTTAGTCTTCACATATGGAGACCTACTATTGGAGGGAGGATTCCAAGTAATTCTCCGAACTGACTGGTAGTTCGGCTCACCTGGTATTTTCCTCCTTGTCATGAAAGAGCAAAGGAGAGATACCATATCTCTGATCTGTTGAACATGTTTGATGTTCAACTGCCAGACTTCTGGGCACTTCGAATCAAAGGAAAGTGTGAAAACCCTTGATTCGAAGGTACGGATGAACCCACAGTGTCAAAGACTATTTAGTTAAAAATAACCAACTGGCTTGCCCATAGTCAGTCCTTCTCCCTCCTTGCTAGAGAGAAGGTAGGAAATGCATCTATTAATCCAAACAAAACTGGGTTATAGATTGGATGCTCAGTCATGCAGATCACATGCATGCACACAGTCTATCTCATGACGGCTTGTTCACTCTTCCTCTGTCCACTGGAAGAGGATGGAAAACAGGAGGAAGGTAGGAAGCCAGTCCCGCCCACACCTTCTCCCTGTAGTCGCACACCTTAGCGAGATGCAACATGTCCCAAGAACTGGGTAAACTATATGACTTACTGAGCATCCACCAAGGGTCCAAGGACCCATGGGCAATAACTCAAGGCAAAGATAAGAATGTGAACTGCACAATTACATTCTATCCCAGTACTCAAACTACATGTCCTTCCTGAATGTGACAGACATATGGATGACTTTGCCTTCTAGAGATCTTACCCAAAACATACTGATGTCCAGTAGGAAGTTCACAGTACACTCGGTTGATCAGTTCTTTAGCTAGAGAAAGGATCCCTTGGCCATCGTTTCTCGGGCAGCTCGAATTTAACCAACTAGTCGTTAGCTTTGGGTTGCATGACTAGAATATGGGGGTAACACAGAAGTCACACTGTCTTTGGTGCAACAGGACCATCGAAGGAAAATGATCAATCTAACTTCAAAGGTGATTGGTTAGATTGATCACCTTCGAATATGCAGAATAAGCAGATCTGAACAGAGCCAACAACAGGAAATCGAGAGAAGAAAGATCACTCTTCTTTTGAGGTTCAGTGAGAACCAGAAGCCAAGATCAACCATCCTATCTCTTGACTTCATCGAAAAAATGCCATCTCGCTTTTGATTCCTTGTTGGCCATCATACCGGAAGTACTTTTGTCTGTCCGAGTACTACCACTGTCGCAGGCCTGACATGTAAGGACACTAGGACCTTTGGGGACCATGTTGGTATGGTGTCTTCGTTATCATACTGAGGATTGTAAGCAGTGATTACTGCCTACGTCTCCCACTCCTCACAGGAGTAACGTAACAGCACGAGGACCAAGGAAAGGGGCTCCATACACCCCCCATAGACTGAAAATAAGTTTGTAGAACTTAGTCTCCAGATCAGTTGATAGATGTATCTGTTCAGACAAGAAACTAAGGTATTTATCAATATGTGTCTGATATCATTCCTTTCCCCTTTAGCTAGAGAGAGGAAGGGTATGCCACAACGTACATTTGTGTATAAAACAAAATGTTATATCAGTTGGAATACTTCAATCACATGTATTTTAGTATTTTATATGTCCAACATCTGGTAGGTCTTATCGTCTTACCCATCCCAGTAGAGAAGAAGGCAACTAGAAAAGAAAGAGATCAGTGTCTCGATCAATTCCACTGTCCTTATGAGTAAGATCTCGTCAACACTAGAGGTTAAAGTGGTTTAACATAGCTAAGAACCATCATTCAAAATTCCATGAACATAAAAGTCCTTCTTGTATGCACGTTATTGGTATTAAAACCGATCTGGTAGTAGAAACTGATAAGGGAAAGTAGGCATGCTCAAACACTTCACATTGCCAAAGAAGTGGAACTCCTGTACCCTTGCATAGGAATAGACTCCAGTGACGGAACTTATCTGACATACATCCCTCACCCTGGAACGTGTCTTGACGTGTTGAGCATGCTTCTGCAACCCCACTCATCAGCACTGTATACAGAAAAGATAGGATAACTCCAGGGGATGTCCTATGATAAGATATTCTATCTAGAACATCCTAAGTACTCTACTGTCAACTTGTGCACTGTCAACAGAAATGTCTTAATACAGTACTGTCAATGGAATGTGCATCGTCAACAGAAGAGACATCCCATGAGGAGATCCCCTATGATAGTGTAAGTTCAGTAAGCTACTCAAAAGAGGAGTGGCCCCATGATGATAGGACCCCCCCTCCCTTTATCTTGACTAAGGAACCACCATGGTGCTATTCCTGAGCAATGTTATGTAAAGCTTAAAGACTGATCTAATGCTTGTAGGCACAAGAACTAGGATATATAAGGTTAGGCTAAGATGGGAACTGTATCCAACCTAACCTAACCCATTCCCAAACTCTCGAAGAATGGGAAAATCATCTTGTAGAAGTCACAAACCCAAAGAGCATGCTCCAGGATAGAACTAGGTAAGCTAAGCTAAGAAGTAAGCCACTAAACCTAACCCCACTGGACGAGCTACACAATTTGTTGAACAGCCACCACCAGACCTGATGAAAAAGTGTCCAAGGACCTGTGGACAAAGTTCAGGTAGAAGGAAGTGAAAGTACGACGCAAACATGATTTCATGGAAACACGAACGTGTGTAGAAAAGTCTCGACCACGCACGTGTCCAGGTATTCCAGACTCTCGGACTCGACTCAGTAGGGTCACGGACAGATATGTAATCCGGGAGAAGAAAACGTTTCCACACTTTCTCCGTGATACAAAGGACTACAGACATATGTTCCTTCATCCCCAATATCATGTCCAAGGCCGAGTGATGAGGACTTTCTAGAAAAACATCAATAGGAATCCTGCCAAATTTCAAAGGGAGAAGTTCTATATGGATGGTGACTAACGTCACGGACGTCCAAACATCAAGTCGACAATGGGCCCAGGGTGGAAACACGTCGATGGACGTGCAGAATCCCTCACATACATCAAAGGAAAGTGCATCATTCCTTTGGCTGGACGTCCTTAAACATGGGAAGACAAATGTTGAACATATCTGAAACTATGGTGACTACGTCATGAACGTGCAAGAGTTGAGGCGAAAAAGCTTATGCTGTGAACACTTCCCCAAACGTCCAGAATCTCCCACGTCCAATGAAAGAAAGTGCATCAACTCTCTGGCTAGACCCTCTGCTAGAATCTCCTTGGCTGCTGCTATCTTGAACCATCTGGTGAGAATTGTTGGCTCGGAGTTCCGAAGAAAACCGAGTTCCTGACTTCAAGGTGAACCCCTGGCCAAAGCCAAACATTCGAGACAAGCATGCTCCAAGTCTTGGATTTCCGAAGAAACCTAAGAACTCAGAAGGAGTTACAGAGTCATGTACAGCATGAACGTCGGTTGTTCCCTCTACCCAAGTGTCCGTAGAAATATGGGCGGAGGAGATACTAGTTTCAGGAATATTCCTGGAACTAGTATTGGTGACACTAGTTTCAGGAATATTCTCGGAACTAGTATCAGTGACACAGGATACCTCTTCAACTTGCCATATCTGAGGAAAACCATGCACCTGGTGCTCAGAGTTGCAGGCTCTCAGAGAGACACCCACGTCCGTAGGCAAGGGAGAGCGCCGAAAGAAAAAGGTGAAGACAACGATGGCAAAAGGATTCTCTTCTTCAATTTCCATTGCAACCAGAGGGCCTCATCACAGTACACGTACGTGAAGAAACAGTGAAGAGTTCCCAAAAACCCCCAATGTCTGAGATGGTGGAAGATGGGTCGTACTTCTCCTGAAAGACCGAGCCGATCGATCTAAACTACGTCAGAGGAATCGGCTGATGAGGTGATAAGAACTAGCCATGATGTCACACTCGCATCCGTGACGTCACCGGAGCAGACGACTCTTACAAAAGCAGAAATTACTACAAGAAGGGCAGGTTTAATCATACTTTAATAAAGTTGTGATGATAAAATAAGTTTATTTCATACATATGATAAAAGGGAACCAAAGTGAAGGGCCTTGGATGACGAAACATCGGACAGAAGATGAGAAGTCACAGAAGCAGATGAAGGCTACATCAGAGAAGCAGTCTGTCTAAGATTGGTACCCCTGAATGACGACGTAAACTGCGCATCTAAGCCTGGAAAAGAAGAATAAAATGGAATTGCCCCAACCGACCCAGGAGGGGAACAACCCCTAGAAGTCACCATGTAGATGGGGCTCCCAGGCTCTGAAAGGAACATACTGCCGTCAGATCTGGCTTGAGTCCAAACTTCCACCACCGAACTAACGAGTTGAACGAAGTACACCAATACATGAAGGGTTTGTATTCATGTAGGAACAAGTTATGATTTGTATGCCTAGGTAATGTGCAAATTACTTTCAGAATTTGGCATTCCTCGTATTGGAATATATAAAATTTTAAACTGTAAATACCTTAGATCTTCAACTCCATATTGGATCATAATTGATTGTATCTGAAGCTTTTTTCATACTGAAAATTTTAGGTGCACACCATCTTTCAAGGCAAGATTCAGATCCCACTGAAGATTTTTCAAAATAAAATAATTCTACATTTAAGTAAGGTATTAAAACTTTTTTATTAGTATTCAATACAGCTAGCAGTTGAAACTAAGATATAATCTTGTCATTAACTGACAAAAATATTTATTCTATTTTATTTATTTTAAAATTACATATTTATTGATGAACATGATTAAAATACAAAGAACACATAAAATGTCACACTAATTAAAAATGCTTTATATCTGAAAATTTAAATCTGTACAGTGTAACAATTAGGCACCGCGCAACATGCATATTCAAACATAAAATAGTGACAAACTTATGTACACAGTCAAACAGGGGTTAAAAATCTGTCATCTAATGGTCTACTAGATTTTGTTAGTTACCAACAGTGTCAATGAGTCAAACATGAGTCAAACATTTCTTGGATAACCAGAACTAGGGAAAATCTAATTTTCAAAATTGCTTCCCCTCAAGGTAACTGCAATGAATACTGAATCAAAAAAGTAGTACAGTGATATAATGCTTGCACTTTTATGTAGAGATATTTGCTCCCAATAAACAAGACTTTACTCGTGAATAAAAAAAAGTCCGTCTAAACACAATCCACACATGCCTGCTTATTTGGTAGTATTTAGTAATATTTACAAAACAGCATAACAAAGGTTCTTCAACCAAAAACTAAAATATAAATACTGTACCATGAATCAGCCCTTACTCATGCAGTTTAGAACTGTACCAGAAATTTTTCACTGGTTTAGTAGAAAATGTGCCCTTATCACCTTTACCCATTATCACTTGAGTTACTCAGTTTTCCTATCTTTCTTTCCCTCTTCATCTGCACCTGGAAAATAAGTGAATATTACTGTTAAAATGTTTGATAAAATCAGCCTCCATAGATTATCATAACATTTACATTACAGTGCTCCCCAACTTTTTCGCAGGGCTAGGTTCCAGAACCCTCCGCGGAAATGCAAAATCCCATCTAAGAACGCTTATAACTGCTTATAACCACCAAATACCCTGTACCCCTTAAACTAAAATGCTTATAACTGGATATTTTAAAAGTTCTCTGCCTAATTTAGTAGTTCAAACAAAAATATACCTTAAATTATCATACTGAAACAATTTAATATTAATTCAAACAAAAATACACTCCAAACCATCATTCCAAAGCATCCTAAGTCATCTTAGATTAGTACCCTTTTACAACTGTTATTCTTATGTATATACACCCACTAAAATGCTTGTAACAGTGATTTACTAATTTTAAAATAATAATAATGTAAACAAAGCAAAATATCTATAAAATGTTTCATACAAATTCAATAAATCTGTCTTACAGAACATTCGGCAACTAATCAAGTTACCCTGTATACATATGCATAGCTGTTTTCTTGCATAGTACTTGAAGTCGTCCCGTTTTCTTTATATATTGGTAAAAATTATTCAGATTATCACAAATTCACTTTTTTTTGTAAAGCAACACTGTTTATTCGCTAATTTTTGTATTTTTTCATATCGTGTTCATGACTAAATACAGATTTGTATGATAAAAATAATTTACAGTGTACAGTACTTGTAATGTGGTAATGTAAGCACATTCCAAGTTGGGTCTCAGACTGAGCATAAGTGTAATCTCTCTCTCTCTCTCCTAAGGGTAATATAAGATGTATTTGAAATATTACTGTAAAGTGTTTTGGATGATAGAGCATATTGTACAATATTTAAAATATTCGCTAATTATTTTAATTTAGTTTCCAGTCTGCTTTCACTGGAAAATTTAATGAAAATGATTAGCGAATATCCAAAAACACTTTACAGTAATACCATTTCAAATAAATCTAACATTACCTTTATAAAGAGAGAGAGAGAGAGAGAGAGAGAGAGAGAGAGAGAGAGAGAGAGAGAGAGAGAGAGAGAGAGCATACACTTTATGCTCAGTCCAGCCCAACCTGAAAATGAGTTTAACTTTTTAATGACAGGCATCATCAAATGAGTATCTGTTACAGGTTTTGAGTGATGGACAGACTAACTCATATGAGTACTAATACTATGTGCCATATGATTTGGATGAATTTAGCAGGAAAGATGTTCAGAGCACTTCAATGGTCCATAAATGACTAATGGCAACTGGAGTAGCTTACCACAGGACAGAGGGGGATCAGTATGCCTTGAGATTTGATGGGGGGGAATGTACTGCCCCTCTCTATCCCATGACGTCTTTTATGTTCATTTGCTTATAAATATACCCAGGGATTGCTGTTGGTTTTAGTTCTTATCCTTAATGATAGTATGTCAGCTGTAATTGTTTTTTCTATAATTGTAATTTTGCAAAAGCAAAAAAAAAAAGTGTAAAGAAATATTAGAAAAAACATGTATACCTCAAAAAGTTACTGCATCTCCCCATCTCAGTAAATCTCATAAATATTTTACAACAAATACACTCAGAATTTGTTACTGATTTTAGTTCTTATCTGTTATGATGTGTGAGCTGTAATTATAATTTTACAAAGTAAAATAAAATTTGAGAAACATGTATAACTTGGTAAAATTAGCATATAAAAATGAGTGACTTGTCAAAGAGGCCCACACAGGGTTGTAAAACTTCACTTTCAACTCCCCGTGGAAGGTCAGGAAAAATGTTTTAAAATTTTTTTCATACACCATGTGCATTTGCATATCTTCCTCTTTCCATTGATGTGTTTTTTCTTAAACTGGCCAACCTTAAAGTTTGCCCGATCTGGGGGGTATGCTTAATATATATTTAGCCTGTCCCTTAAGGGTTAAAGATACATAACTGTACAACATGTAAACATTACTATACTACATTGTAAGTACACTGTAAATTATTTTTATCATAAAAATCTTTATTTAGTCATGAACACAAAGTGAAAAAATACAGTAATTAGTGAATAAATAGTGTTGCTCTATGAAAAAAAAGCGAATTAGTGATAATTTTAGAGATATGGTCCATAGAAAAAATCCACAAATTGGTGAAAGTTCCCGCAGAAGAGTGAAAGATATGTTCCACAAAAATGAAGCGCGAAAAAGCGGGATAGCACTGCAAGTCTTGCTGATCAATTTAATCAGTCCACAACTACCATCTTATAAATATAAAAAATTTTTAATGGGTATACAAACCAGACTTTTAAATGAGTAACTTTCAGTGCAAACTGTACACTGGCCAAAACTTGTTAACAAGGTGGTTATCCAGGTGCTAATAGGTGGAGATAGGAGTGAGTGGTGGCTAATAGGTGGAGATAGGAGTGAGTGGGGAAGTATCCCTCACTCACTTACTGTCACACTCACTTTTCCTTCAGTTCCAGGGACTGAGTGGGGAAGCTGAGGTGCGACTAAATATAAAGGGCTCCAATTTTTATGACTAGGAAAAATACAAATTATTTAAAATTTATTTGTTCCTACAGGAATACAAACCATCACCTTTTAAACAGACTTATTACATAGGTGGGAAAAAAGTCAAGTATATCTTAGTTTAACCAGACCACTGAGCTGATTAACAACTCTCCTAGGGCTGGCCCAATTGGTTACCTAGCAACGGGACCTACAGCTTATTGTGGAATCTGAACCACATTATAACGAGAAATGAATTTCTATCACCAGAAATAAATTCCTCTAATTCCTCGTTAGCCAGCCGAGATCAGTTCTTTTCAACTAAGTGGAGTTGATAACCACTATGGAATTACCATGTTCCTGGGTGCATTGCAAGTGAGAGAGGTCATGTCTCTTGAACCCTTAGCAGTCTGACAAAATCATTGGCCATAGCAGTAAGCCCCTGGGCCTGAGTGCCTCTTCCAAGGCAAGAAAGGATTACCCAAGTAAGGAACCATTCACAGAACCAAGACATCTGCCACAGAGGACCATGTTAGAAGGCAATTTGGTCCTCATAAAACCGAGAATTGAGTGCTTGACTGAACTCGACCTCGTCCCCTCTCCCCCTTGTTCTAAGAAAGGACGAGGGAGACCCTCCGAGTCAATACCTTTACCTTGCCCAATCCAGTGTGTACTTCATCCTTGATGCTGCTCTCACAAGAAGGAAAAATTATAAGATGGAATCAAGTCATTTCACTTCCACTCCCAAACTTACACCAGGCTTAGGTACTTAGGACAAGATACTAACCATCTCCAAAAGAGAGTTCAGGTGACTACACAACAGGTTTGACATCCATCAAAGGTCCCGAGAAGAAAATAAGTTCTTTGTATTTTGAGTGATATCCCTTTGGTAGAATGAGGAACATTTTCTGTCAGACGCTCACCCTCATTACCTGGAAACCCGAAAGATTCAACTGAACAGTGAGGGATGGATGAGGGTTGATTCCCTTCCCTTGAAAAGGGAATCGACCCCTTCCTAGAGGAGATGACAATCTGCATAATCCATTAGAAACCAAAAGAAATTATTTCAAGCAAACTCATCTCAGTGCTAATTTTACTAATGAAAGAAGGAACCACTCCTATTTCAGGAGATCATAACTTCAAATAATTTTGAAAAACCCTGGCCGGCAATGTAGTACCTCTTCTGGATTTGCACCTTAGATTCAAATGGAGGAGTTGAGGAAACTCTCAATATAACTTCAAATAATATTGAAAACCCCAGGCCAGCAAAGTAGTACCTCATCTGGATCTCCATCTTAGATTCAAATGGAAGAGTTGAGGAAACTCTCAATCTTTCATCAAAAGAGACAAGACTTTGAGCTACCATCCCTACTGAGGAACAATGGAATGAGCAAGATCCTTCACCTACCAAAAGCCAAATGTAATATGACAAGCCACAAAACTTCCATAAATCGTGCAAGTTACATTTTTGGTAGAATACATTAGGCTACACTTAATGGAACCGAATTTCATTTCATTATATTCCACTGATGATGCATATTACATGTAAGTTTGTTTAGAAAGGTCACATCATACCCAAGTATATAAAGTAATTGATCATCTTCATCCACAATAAAACATCTGAATGCATGGGCCTTCCTAGATGTTTTTCATCCAAATATGAGTAAATTTGCAAATAGACAAAAAAATTATATTTTCATAATAAAAATTTTTATATACTCACCAAGTAATTACATAGCTATAGTTTCTAACTCGCGCAGCAGCTTTTATTTGAAAAATCGCAGTAGCGCTTCAATCGTTTTCGTGTAGGTGACAAGCTCCGCGCACCACCAGGAACACTAGAAACAACTTGGTAGATAGCCTCATAGTATTTGTGCTCTTATGTCCAACCGAGGGCAGGGTGGGCGGGCACAGATTCTGTAATTACTTGGTAGGTATATATGAAACTTAATTTTATTATGAAAATGATAAGTAACTTACCAAGTAATTACATGGCTGAGCCCATATTGAAAGGAGGGTGGGATACATGGACATATTCTACTTAAAAACATTAAGGCATGGTAATGACTTTGAAATAGAAAAATTGCTAGCATTGAAGAAGTGCTCATCATTTCCTTATGTGGTAAGAGAGCTACTGCAGGTGAATATTGCCTCTGGTTGATGCTCATCTTAACCTGTACTGGCATGGTGGTAAAGTCATGGGGCACCTCTACTTACGTAGGAGCTTTGCAGCAAAGGACAGGACCAATGGCTAGCAGAACATATAAAAGTGCCCTTGCCCTGGGCACAGTATCAATATAAAAAAACAACCAGACAACACTGTCATCTACACCAATGCAATTTTCAAACATTGTTTCAACCACTTTTAAATAGTGAGACACAAAGATCGACTGCACTTCCAGTAGGTTGACTGCAGAATGGAAGTGAGGAACATATTGTGCCTGAAAGTTAACAAGGTAGCAACTGCTCAGACATCATGAACTTTTACTTTGAAAGTAGACAAAGAAGTCCTCTTGAATCCGAGAATGCGCCTCAGAAATCAGGTCCCTCAGAAAGAACGAGAGTGCAGTCTTAGTAAGAGGGTGAGAGGGTTCTTAATGAAACACCAGGGGTTGCTGAATGACCCTCTGATCTTCTCGGTCCTGTTCAGATAATATCTTAAGACTCTAACGGGGCAAAGAGCCCTTTCTTCTTCTTCAAGGCCAATCTTTTTCTGCTTGGACGAGTTGAAAGACTTGATAAGGTCGTTAAGATCCAGGCTTGAAGGCAGATCCAGACCCCTAAGCTTAAAAACAGAGCTAAGCATGACTCAATACCCTTAATGGTGGAGGGCGACAGACCCCTAGAGGTCCTCAAATAAAGGAGGAAATATGCAATCTGAGTCGGAGTTTTCTCAGAAGAAGAGACATTATGTCTGCTACACCATTTATGGAAGACTGCCCACTTGGCCTGGTAGATGTGGCAAAAAGACTGACTTTGCATCTTGCAATAGCCACTGCAGCAGCTCTTCCTGGACAGTCTGAAGCCTGTCAGGGCATGAGCAGACAACCCTTGGTGGTATCTCTTGAAGTAGGGTTGTCTGAGTAGACACAGTTTTTGGGGAAGGAGCCTCAGGAAGTCCACCAACAACAGAAGAAGGTCCGGAAACCACTCTTTCAGGGGTCAGAACAGGGCTATAAGGGTCATCGTAACATTGTGGTGTGCCTGGAATTAGTTCAGAACTTCCCTGACCATGTTGAAGGGTGGAAAGGCACAGAGATCCAAGTTGGACCAGTTCTGAAGCATGGTGTCTGTCGTCCACGCCAGAGGGACCAAGGCTGGAGAACAGAGGAGAGGAAGGTGATGGTTCTTTGAGGTAGCAAACAGGTCCAAAGTTGGTCTGCCTCATAACTTCGAAAGGTCCGGTATGTCTTCTCCCAGGTTCAGGGGAGTGGGACAGGGACCATCATCTAGGAGAACCGGCAGGGTATGTAGCCACCTCCTCCACTTGCACAATACTATCACTTGTCACTTTGCAGGAAGTGGTGCCATCTGAATAGGTTTTCCCATAAATGCCTTCAGTGATGCACCTACCTCCACCACTGTATTCACTAGTAGGTTAATTTTATTGTGAAACTTAGACTCTAGGCTGGCAATGGCATTGGGTTCGGAAGCCAGGGAGCCAGGCACGGGAGTATGTGGATTAAAAGTAGGGGGGCTAGTAGCAGGAGAAAAATTAGGAAGAGGGGAAGAAGGCATAGTAGAGCTATCTTCTAACCTAGGCTAGGGTAGAATTCTAGGCTAAGGCAAGTTTGTTTCTCAGCTCTAGAGGCCACTTTCCTTTTTCTATCCCTCTCTAACTTGCCTATTTGAGATTTAAATACCTTCTACTCTCAGCTAATCATTACATTTAGCACAAGTTTTCTCACCACTATATTTCTGCCCACTACATTTACTGCAAATTGTATGAGAATCATATGAAGATTTGATTAATCTGGTTTTGCAACTTTCGCTACAATAGCAAAACTAGATGAACTTGAATTATTAGACATAATAATAACCAAAGAACTAGAAAAAATTATCCTGAAAGCTATTAAAGCTTGAAGGCTACTCAAATAAGCAATAGTACTTCACCGAAATCCAGCCACACAACCAAAAATCAGTAAACAAAAGCTGCAGCAGACCCCTGATGTTACTTGAGAGCCAGCAGAAACACAATGAGGCTATATGCTAAGTTGTTTCTAGTATTCGCAGTGATGGGAGTTGCCTGTCACCTGCACTAAACAACTGAAGCGCTACTGCAATTTTTTAAATAAAAGCTGCCACACAAGTTAGAAACTATAGCTACTGTATGTAATTACTTGGTAAGTTACTTTTATGAAATTTAATGTTGCAAATTTAAAAACTTATTTTACTTCTGCTACAACCTAGAATTGTATGAAATTACCCAAGAACAGAATCCATAACAGAAAGAAACACTAAGTGTATCAGTTTTTCCTTTTTGTGAGGTTAGACATGAAATTAGGTCTCTTGCCTCTCATACTAGACCTCACGGCTGGGCCACATGACCCAAATTTTATACATTTGTTCATTCTGCCTGAATTCCAATCGGATTTATTTCCTCATCCATGCCCTTATTCCATGATTGATTTCCTGGCCCTCCTAACTGGTTTTCATTCTAATGATTCCACACCTGCTTAGAATGGTCTGGTAAAACTAAGGTATACTTAACTTTTTTCCACACCTGCTACATTTCTCATCACTTGTCCTAATTATCTTTATTACTGAAAGCAGCACCTGTCGGGCAGTGTAGTATCAGCAGAATGAGGCACCGATTGCAAACTTCCTTGCCTAGTCAGTCTTGACCTCCACTACAGCTGAAGACAAGGATCCAACTAACAAAGACTCTGCACCATACCTTCTAAATGGTCCTCCCTCGGTAATGGTTCCACTAAGAAGGTGACCAATCACGAGAGGTAGGACAGATGAGATTTGGGAACAATCCTGGTTCTAGTAGCACTATAATCTAAAACTGATTAGGATCAGTTTTAGATTATAAATTAAACATGGCCCAGTCTTAGGCTATCCCATACAAGCTCACATTGGCATCTTAAATTTAATACTGTATATGAAGAAGTACAAAACAAAAAGTCTGAGGTTCTAAAAATAAAGTGTGAAAATAAAAAGCATACAACAATTAAAGTTAACCAATGATGTAGACAAAACTAAAGGTCAACCAGTTCATAAAAACAAAAAATCTGAAGCTCAACATGTTATGGATACCAAGCAAAAATTGTTTTGAAGTTAAAGAGATACCTTGCACCTCTAAAGCAAGTCTCTGAGATCTCATCGTGAGAGAGAGAGAGAGAGAGAGAGAGAGAGAAAGTACACACACACTATTGCTATTTCTAGGAAGTGAAATTATCCAGTGCTACTAGTACCGTACAGAAGTTTTCCATTGCATAAGATAAGCATTAATATAATTTTTATTCAGTGAGTTTGTGTAACTTCCAAAAATGTAGTACTGCTGTGTTTAAAAACTAAGATTTAAATACAATCAGTAATATTAATGCAACAAGTTATTCAATAAGCTAAGTTACTCAATAAATAAAGAGTAGTAACTTACCCCATACTGTTGTGTGGATTTTCTGTCCCAGAAGTACGAAAAAGAGATTTGGGAAGAGCAGTGCAGCGAAGAATATAGTTCTGCCTGTCACATCAAAAACCTCAAATACAGGATACACCCACAGTCCACCAAAATATGCAATATAGCAGATCCTGTCAAATAGACGAATTCCTGCCATAGTAAAAATAAAATACTCAAACCAAATATAGTAATCAAGCCTATTATTCATCTCTTAAGTATCCTTAAGCTATGGTATAAAACAATAAATTGCCAAGTCACAAAATCAGATTGATTTTTGCAAATTTTATTTCTTATATACAAACCATTGCTTTAAATAGCCCTAAACCGCAATTAAAACTGCAAAAGGAATATTATACTGGTCCATTAGAAGGAGAGATATCCCCAATCAGCAGGAAACCCCACCTCATTTCTCATCTGTTATCCTCATAATGAGGCAGTAATTTGCATGCAAATACACAGAATTTGTTTTTAAAAATTTTCAAGCGTTCATATCAAGCAAACTGTTTTCTTACATAGCTAAATAGCTACTTGGGCAGGATGGTGATCCAAGTCATCATTAGATTTTTTTTATTAGGATGACATCAACAGATAAAATGATAACTTACATTAACCTATGGAAGATTATTATTGTCTGATCTGTAAGCTATCAGTTATGTTGAACTTTGGTTGGCTGAAAATACAAAGGCAATGGTAAAATGTTAAAGTTAATATCTAGATACTTGTCTAGGAGAAACAGGATGAAAATAAAATAAGGGATGAGAAGAGAAGGTGAGGGTAGACTGCAGTGTATCAGAATATTAAGTCAACAGTTACTAAGATGAGTGAAGCATCTCAAGGAGTTATGAAGTTAAGCCACCTAAGTACCAAGACTCAAGCTACCCCATCAAATGACCCATAGACAATTCAATGTTGATGACTGGAGCCACCAAAGTACCAAGGATTTGAGCTATCCTAGTAACAAGGAACTAAGCCACTCCAGAGCCAAAGATCTGAGCCACTCTAATACCAAGGTTCCAAACTCCTCCAGTATCAAGCCCCAGGCTTCATAGGCACCAGCAATCCAAGCTGCTTCAACTTCAAAGATCTGAGCTGCTCAAGTTTCTAGGATCCAAGCTGTTCCAATAGCAAGGATAAGAGCCACTACAATACTATGAAGCTGAGGTGCTCAAGAACTCAGGGTCAAGTCATTCAAGTATTAAGGATTCATGCTACTCCACTATCATGGAGGCAAGCTGCTCTAGAACTCACTATATGTTGCTCCTGTGTTAAGATTTGTCAGCCACTCCAATTTCGGGAATTGGGTCTATCTCTATCAGACATTCTTACAAACAGCCCTTGGTTACCATGGCAAGGTCCATAAGGCTAAAATATATACAACAGAAATTAAGACTTCATTGTGCATCTGTGGCACAAGTCATTACTAAGAGTTTGCAAAATAAATTTGACTGATTACAAAATTTTATCCAAGAGTTTGAGATGAGAGTCAGCACCCAAAGACCACATTCAAGAACAGACTTCAAACAAGGAAGAAGAAAAAGTTGAAACACTTAGATATAATTAATAGCTTCATCATGAAACATTCATGAACATTTCCACACGATAATTTTTGAGAAACAGAGGAATTAATCTACTGTACTTCTAAAAGGTCCATTTCTTATTAAAAGTTACACCTAAAATCTGCAGTCATGACATTTAAAACAGTACCATAAAAATGTACTTCAGGATGGAAGGGCATAAGTGTTTTGGACTACCATACTTTCAGTTTTAGAAGGGTTAAGTTTGCCCCATAGCCAACTCCACTCGTGAGTAAATGCCAGATCTCTATTCAAGGACCCTGCAAACACAGACCTAAGGCATGGAGAAGGAATAACTGCTAGAAGAGTAGCATCACTGGCATATGCAATCAACTGGTTCTCCACACCTTGCTCCGTCGCTAGTATAGATAATAAATAGAAAAGGCCCAAAAACACTACCTTGAGGAACACCTGAAATTACATTAATGAAGCACTATACTGGCCATCACCACAAACCCTTTGACTTCTGCCTATTAAAAATTTATTTAAAATTTTAAGAAAAGATCTACCAATTCCCAATAATCTTAGCTTGTATATGAGTGTTTTGTGATTCATACAGTCAAAGGCTGCACTAAAATCTAAACTGACCATATGTGCCACTCCACCATCAGCAAGAGCACTCTAGACAACAGTAGATATTGATAAGAGTGCATCACAAATACCAAGCCTTCACGAAACCCAAACTGTAATGCTAGTAGTAGGTTATTATCTTGTAATGCTGGCAGCAGGTTATTATTTTCAACAAATTTACAAAGACACTTGGAGAGCAGCTCCTCAAAATACTCAGATAAAAGAGGGGTAATCAAAATCAGCCCACAATCTGAGGGGCGTGAGGGTAGTTCCTTTGATAATGCAGCAATATTGCCCTTTTTTCTCCAAACAGAAGGGAAATTAACAAGTCCTACTAATTTTCAGAAAATACTAGTAATCTTAGGAGCAATGCAATCACCAGTCTTTTAAAATAAGATTAGAAAGATCCCATTAGGATCTATGCCACCAAACTATCAAGTCCCAGAAGCAAAGTTTTTACTTCTCTAAATCTGAAGGCCACTGAACAAAACTTAGGCTCCAGAAAGCACAACTGTGGCAACACCAAGGACTTACCACGCAGTTTGCATGCAAAGACTTGAGCCACAAGTTATCCCTTCTGTTTAGGGCAATAAACAGCAGTTATGTTAGCTACTACATGGGGAGGCATGCTAGAACCAACTCCAAAGAGAAAAAAAGACGAGGTTAGAGCATCACTTACGAGTATCACCACTGAAGAGCAAGATCTCCATCACACCCTTATTATAAGCTCTTTCCACTCTTTCATAGACTAACTAGGCTTGATATCTAAGCTCAGTGAAATTAAACCACAAAAAAGTCTGATTGGTTGTTCATCCATTAATGATAAGCTTCTTGTTTTTCGAGGGAAGCTTGACAAAAGGAGACTATACTGCATTAGAGACATGGTAACCTCACTCTATGTATAGGTCAGAAGCCTTGGAGTGTGGTCACAGCAGTCAAAAAGACAAAAAGCTTCAGTTTAACCTCCGTATGGTGGAAGTAACAACTGATATTAGGGCAAATAACATAATGGGATAACAGGCAGGGTACTGAAAATGGCCATAACAAGTTATCTTCTCTCCTCCCCTCCCCTTTTCTGTAATTATACTGGAGACTGGAAATTTTACAGAATAGTGTAACTGACCTTTCCACTTGATTTCATCACCCTTGTTCACATATTGAGAACCTGTCACGTGATCCCACACCTAACACCTTCCTTCTTCCATTCTAGACTTGCACTGCTTTGGAATGCCATACCTTAAAATGGTATTTGCAACAGTTTCTTGCCATCATCTACTGGGAAGAGTGAGCTTTGGGAAACTAGTTCCTTCTAACCAAGGACGCTGGTAAAAGAGGATATCTTTAGAGCCAAGAGGATTATATCTTCACTGGCCTTTGGTCCTTGTGTAGCAGATACTTAATAACAATCTGCTTAACATCATCTTTAGATAGAGAGATACAGCTTTTAACAAGCTTCCCTCTTCTAGTTGCATCCTTGATTCAGAGGAACCTACAGTAGTCCAACTTCCTACAACTACTTTTCCGCTCAGAGTCCATGCTTAGCACATTGCTGGATGAGATTGACAAAGCAGTAAGCATGGCTGTTTTGAGAAAAGTTGGGCCATTTCAACAATGAAGGAGAAGGCAGCACAAAACTCCCAGTTTGCCAGTCCTCTGGGGTACTCAAAATAGAGTGGTTTTACAACCTACTTTCCTTGGTAGGCAACTCAAAATCCAACTAAACACAAAATTATATCTGTGAAAAAAGCAATGTAAGTTAAAACATGTATGAGTGAAGTTCACCTAAAAAAAGGAAATCTTTAAAAATAAATAATTCTACATCATTAAATTCTGAAGAATATTTACCAGCAAATATGTTCACATTACATTTCAGCATTTTTAAAATCTTCTATATAAAATACACAGCTAAATTTACTAAATTTTGTTTTATATTACTGTGATATGAGCATTTCCTTCATACTGACAATTTTAAAACAGCAATAAATTGAGAATATTCACTAATAGAAGCCCTTAATATATTAAAGGCAGATTACACTTTTGAAGGTTCTTTGTTTCAGAGTTACTGTTGTATCAGAAGTTTTCCCTATTTCCCTTAAATTTGCCTAAACTCTCCTTTATACTATACATTAAATATGCAATACTGTTGTAACAAATAAAAAATCAACAAACTTGCTTTGATTATACATTTATACCCTTACAGAGATGACTGTAATGCCATGCAATACTCCAGTTCGTGTATAACTTTGCACAACTAAGTACAAAAATATCACCTATGCACAAATCATCAACATAAGTGTTATTGTAAATTGCAGAGCTTGGAAATGCTAGGATAATACTTGAAATTGATATCCATAACCACTAACAAATAAGATGCTGTACAATAAGAGTGTAAGCAGTTTATAGCTAATTTATGATGGCTTAAAGAAAAGCACATGCACATATTGTCATTGTTCCTGCAAGATACAATTGGCCTATGAATGCTTTTTTAAGCTGAAACAATCAGCCAAATTCACCCAGGCCTAAAAAAACTGTGAGGTAACTTACATAAACCCACAGTAGGCCTAATCATTTCATGATTAGACAATTCATTAACACACTAATTGTATCTCACAAGAAAAGTTGACATCAATAATATAAATGTTTTCATTTTGGCTATTGTAAATTGTTGTTTAATCCTCCTTATTACACAACACATGCACACTGTTAGTGATTATGTCTGCTTGTTTCAAGTTTGACGTTCCTGAAAGGAATAGAGGATCAGCGATCAATTGTGATAGCAAAAGTTCTCTATTTAAATATAACTTATGAAAAATTGACAAACAGGAGACCATCTGTCGGTGATCTCGTTTGCCAATTTTTCATAACACCACAAAATGCCCTATCTAAGAGAGATAAATCTCAGGCAGAAGGAAACATCCACAGGAAGAAGAGGCCTTACATATAATACATAACTTCTGTACAGCATTTACTGACACTTTCATTACAGGTTTCTCAAAAGCAAGATGTTTATCAAAAGTTACACCAAATACAGACAAAACTTCTCACTCATTCAGCAGAATCCCATCCACTTGAAGAGGAGGATGGGATGGAAAGTCAGTACAAGATCTATTAATCAACAGAGCTTTCATTGTACTGAGTTCAAACTTATACCTACTGACTAAACCATTCACTAATCCACAGCATGTCACGGCTGAGACTAAGTGCAGCTTCATTTCTCATACATGGAAACTTTACTACATCCACAAGTGCTGCATCACCTGCATACTGAACAATCTTGTTTTCCAGGCTGACAACCATATTACTTGTATACTGTAGACTAAAAATGACAGTGGACCAAGAACACTACCTTGTGGAACCCCTTTCCAATTTTTAACTCTAGGTTCTTGCTAATATCTGCCTAACTATACATTATAATTTGATTTGAAACTGTACAAAGTAAGTAGACCCTATCTACAATTTATCTAGTCTTTTTTGTATCAATGTGCTATGTTAACCGTTCAGCTTTTGTCTGATGTTCAATCATTTGCTAAAACAAGGACTGACAAGTCTGCATCCACATACTAAGCATTATCTAGTTATAGATAAACATTTTATCAGTTCCTCAATGCTGTACTTCATCATATGAGTTATGCTCTCAAATTCCGTAACTGTCACCTCATACTTCTCTCTCACAACTCCTTAATCATCAGCTCTGCAGTTCCTATTATAGTCCAATACAAACTTTTTAAAAGAATTTTTACCTCCTTTTTGGATAAACAAAGCACTACCACTAGGAAAACATGCTGCATAATGCATGACTGCATAATATCTAATACTGACATTTTATTTTCCTGTTAAGATGATGTCACATTCTCAGTCTAAAAAGGAAGAGCTCCATCTTACAGGAGTAAATAAAAGATTAAAATTCCTAAAATGCAAAGCCTTTCCTGCTACAATATCTCAGAAGGAAACAAACTGCAAACAAGGGAAGACATGATAAATGAAATGATGCTTAGAAACATGCATATTTGCCACTACACTAAACATATTTTATGTTTTTTACATGGGGCACCAGGTTTTTGTCAAAACAATATCAATACTGTTCAACCAAGTTAAGAAAGCAGCAGCAATTCATGTAATTGGCCCAACAGAAAACAAGATAGGAAAGTATAAAAGGAGAAAACAATGAACATGCAAGAAATATTTGCAGTATTTAAACCAAACTGACATAATCATGTTTTAAAACAGGAATTTTAAATAATGAAGCATAAAGTATATAAAAATATTGCAAATTTTAAAATTAACTTTCATACCATCAACAGAAGTGGAAAGAGCGACGAAATATCCTGCATTCGTCTACAATACAACAAAATAGTTACTTTTAACAAAAACAATTGTCACACATTTTTATGCTCCAAAAATACAAACTTATTATTTTCACATATGCCTTTACACTTCTACAATGCTGTATTAACTAATTAAGCAATGGTCAACACTGGTCAAAACTGTCCAATGAGACCCTCATCTCACCTGCTGAAAGGTCTCAATCTTTGCTTCTGCCTCTGAACCAGAATTTACCATTCAGAAGAGATGGAGAGACAATTAAGGATATGGGATGAAGGCCCTCACAGTTCAAATGAAAAATTTTATATATTTATGAAAGAAATACTGTATTCAGTTCTTTTTAACATAAAAAGCTCCTATTTCTACACATGCCAAATTGTTTTTTACGCCTGATGCAATTTCTCATGAGCTCTTCCAAGCTGTTATTTCACCAGACTAGTAATTTTCATTGTGTTGAAAATAAGTAGCATTAACTTATATACTTGTATTATTTCTCATGACTTCTCATAGATGTGCCATTTATGAAATTACTTCATGATCTACAATCAGTTGCCATAACAAGAATATTCACCATAACACTATGCATGAGTGCAGACTTCCATGCTGCAATCAAAGTGCTCAAGAATACAGAGGTGATGAAACTATCTAGCCAACATCTACTGACCATATCAAAAAGTGTCCATGAACCTATGCAAAACTTCCCAGAAACAACAGACACTATATTTGAAGAGAACAGAATGTAATAAAGCTTAATTCTTCTGCCAATGACCTCACTTGGAACAAATGCTGATTGTTAAAACAGTCTGAAGACCCTGGGAATCATATCCCTTAACCAAAATGAGTTGGTTTTTTTGGCTGTCTAACTGTGAGAAGCCTCAATGGAGGTGAAGTTTAGAATACCGAAGTTAGGTTTGTACTATGTCATTCTCTTAAAGCATCTGTAATGTTTTAATAATACAGAAATGAGCGTCTTCCTAAGAGTAGCATGCCAGCTGTCACATCCTCTCTTCTCCCTAGAACCTGGTTACACTCCCAAATAACAAATTAGATAAGAAACCAAAACCAGTCTCTCACTGAAATTACTTCTCCAAAAGCATGAGTACCTTACCACTCTCCTATATGAGGCAAACATAACCTTCAAAGATCTACAATGTAGTCATGTCTTATGGGTTTGTAGGGTTCCTTCAACAGATGTATTAAAACTGGAGTTAAGTCTCATTCTGGCACTGCAATTATCAGATAGGTGCCTCTTGAAATCCATACAATGGTCCATCATGTTTTCCATAAGAAAATTAAGCCACCTAAAAACAGATAATTTTTTATAGCCTAGCACAGTTAATCCTCAAAGGAGTTACTCTTATGGTCCCACCAGGACTCCGCAAGACAGACTAACCAATATCAAAGAATTCTCCCATAGTTGGTCTTGGTTTTCCCAGCCCGAGAAGAACCCTAAAAGAGTTCAGAGGTCTGGTTAAACAAATCATTTATAACTAAAATAAGTTGGTCTTGGTCAGAATGTGCCTTTGATTTCACAGTGATTGACTACAAAAGGACTCAAGGCAAGAGGAATCTCTCCCTTGCCTACTGTGATTATCCATTATCAAAAGTTAAGTATATCTTAGTTTACCAGACCACTGAGCTGATTAACAGCTCTCCTAGGGCTGGCCCGAAGTGATTTGACTTTATTTTACGTGGCTAACCAACACGGGACCTACAGCTTATTGTGAAGAACCACATTATAGCGAGAAATGAATTTCTATCACCAGAAATAAATTCCTCTAACTCTTCATCAGCCATGGGGTGAACTCGGCCCATCAATGACAGTTGGCTCGAACCTCCAGTGACAACAGCACATGAGTTGGTCCCATACCCACTGCTTTCTTGGTCGAATCCAGTACAGCTCACTCTAGAGGAATTTCACTTTTATGTTGCTGATTTGGCCAAATTTGTGGATATCATTCCAGGAAAGCAAAGTGCCTAGTCTAATTAAGCCCCTGTAAAAGTTTTAGCTCCTTAATATTGTTGCAGTTAAGCATAATTGTAAAACCCCGGTATCCAGCAGTACATCTTCGAAGGTGGAGATTTTGGATTAGGTTACTAAGTTATGCCATGTATTCAGATTTTGCTGTCAACCTGGACAATTTTTCAAAATGTAATTAATTTGGAATTTTATTAATGAAAATCATTAGTCAATGGTTTTTTCATTATACTGTACATAGACAATTTACATTTTCAGAAAACAAAGGAAACTTTACTTTTTTGGCCTAACTTCTAGGTTACAAAATGACAAGCGTAACTTGCAGTTTCCCCTAAGTGTTTAACTTATGGCTTAGTTTTAATTAAACTCATGTTCCTTGTTTTTTATTTTGTTTATAATTTAAAAATATTTCAAATGAATTATGTACTACAGAAATTTCCCCAGTTATCTTTAATATCTGGATCTACACTTAGTATGTATCACTCTGCCAGACAGTGACATCACAACTATAAATAAGACAAAGTTTACCCACTCACTGGGATAGCAAATACTTTCCAAAGCAAGTTATTGATATTAAGCTAATGGTTTCAATGATTTATTAGTTAGCATAACAGGAGCTATAACTTTCACATTATTACTATAGCTAATGATAAGCTGATGTATACTGTAGTACTGTATCATATGATATCGTATGGGTGGTACAGTACTTTAACGTCGATATGTAAGACAACTTCCAATTACAATACAGTACTTACAACACATCTCATGGAGTACTGTATTAACTGGATAGTCAACAAAAACTTAAAATACAATAACAATGAATATAAATTATTTATGTGGTATTTTACTGTAGTTTTGTTAGGCTAGCATTCATTATAAAAGTATATTAGTTTACAAATGTCAGAAATACACCTAAAATTTGAAATGCACAATCAAGCACAGACATGTTCTTCTAAAATAAATAAATAAATAAAATTAAATATAACAGTAATACTACAAGACCATTTTAAATTTAGTGCCACAATTTAAGTTTATATGTAGTGTTTTAGATTAGATTTGCTAGGCTAGCTCTTTACAGAATACCAGAGCATTATAATGCTGTATTATTATTGCAATACATCAAAGTCATGCACATTAGCCATTACTTTTGTTGCTCAATCAGATGTTAAGGTCTCACTCTTGTAAAACCATTTTTACATCTGGGCTGTTGGGATCACTTAACTCTTTCGCTGCAAGCATGTTTTTGCCCCTAGTGATGAGAGTAGCATCCTGCTAATTGTGTAACTGACTAATTTTCTCCCTTTTATATATGTACTTCGATTCTTTGTTATTTTCATTACTGCTACAATATTACACTGTACTACTGTCTTATGTTGTTATAATATTTTGTTAAAGAAGAGATAAAATATGCAAATGATATGTAGGTGACTATTCAGATACTGAATTGTGTAGCTTTTATTGGTGATTCATTTCAGTGTGATACCTATCAAAGCATGGAGTAAAGTAACATGATTTTCATTATTCGGTATGAAAATCTTTATTACAAACTTTGAACGCTTGCTTTTGGAGAAATCTTACAAAAGAAAAATTAAAAATAAACTCGGCATTATGTAGGAAATGAGAATTTATCATCTCCAAAAAAGTTTCAGAGAACCGATTTTTTTATGAAATGAATCTATAATGTCTTCCATTCGCAATTTTTATCATGTTTTCTTTGTTTACTCACAAAACCTCTGGTGCTGCACAAAAATGCTTCCTCCTCTGTCATTTCCTCTGATTCATGACCATCTCTCATAAAACCTAAAGTCAAAAAATTATCAAAGATATGTTTGTCTATAACTACGATATAATAAACATCACCATAATTCACTGCTGTCACTATCAGAACTATCTGATAGCTCAGGTCTACTACTATCACTGCCATTTCCGAATAAAAGCATCTGCACAACTTCACCATCGTGAGAAACATCCTTTCTCTGTAGCATTTTGATGGTTACTGACGTTCAAGCCCTTTTCTTAAGATTATCCTGTAAGTTGGAAATCAAATGCTGCCATTTGTCAGTACTGTAGAATAAAGACAAACGCTCCTTAAAATGGCTAGTGACACGCATTTTCTATTACGAGCTGCCTAACAAGAAACAAATGAACTACATATGACTAAGGAGATCGGTCCCACATCATGGATCAGACTTTTTGATGACTGAGGAGATCAGTCCCACGCAGCAAAAGGATTAATCAATGGCTACGCCATTTTGTCACCTGTCAATTACTTTTGTATGCTCCTTTGAGGATGAACAGCAGCTGCGCTAGAAAAGATTTTGACAAAGGAAAAACCTATTTTTGGTAGCCACTGTGAGTTCTCAAACCCATACACTTTCCCTGACAAAAAGGCATGGGAATTTATTGTGAGTTTTTTCTTTCACAGACCTGGCGAGTAGTGGGTATTTGGTTGACTCATCCACTGTTGCCACATCTGTGTGAGAAGGATAGAGGGGAAAACCTGGTAATCACTGTAGGCAAAGGAAAGAGCCCTCTTGCCTTGGGTCCTTTTACACTTGATCACTGTGTCAAATCAAAGTCACTATTCTGGCCAAGACCAACTATATGGGAAAATTCATTGATATTGGCAACTCTGTCTTATGGAGCCCTCATGGGACCATAAGAATAACTCCTTTGAGGACTCACAGCAGCTACCAAAAACAGGATTTTCTTTCGTCAAAGCCTGTTTAATGAAGTGCTGAAAAATCCACTGCCGTTTGTTTGCATGGACCAGAGGTCCAGCAAACACTCGTGTGATCATTTATCTAGACTAAAAATACTGTGGTGCAAATTACACTTGCTGGAGCCACAAGGCTTCGAATAAGTAAAATGTCAGCCCTCCTTACAATTCTTGTTGATCATGCTCTCAAAAGGGAAAAATACAAAAACCTTACAAAATTTTTATAATCAGTAAATATAAACATTTTAATTCAATCATGCTATACTGTCAGGGATGCTGCCATGTTAGCCAAGTTGAATCATCAAGAGCTGAAATAAATTATGAGTTTCTTCTGAAGTGAGTATCCATCACCAGAAATAGTACTCTACTCATTATGCACAAATTCTGTCCTTTGCAAGGTGAAGTCAATTAGATGAACAGGCAGGAGGGACTCCTATTTAAATCAAGAAATTTACAGAGCATGAAAAATGTATTAAAAATCTTGCACATCCACATAAAGCAAATCTCTACCTTACTTATGATGAGTGTTGTTTTAGTGGAAGGTGATTCATAGCTCATCAGCATTCTTGTCTGATTAGATATAAATTTAGTTGTAATAAACACTTTAAACTTTTAATCTGAAAATATCAAAGGCCTCCCTGGTCTCTTAAAAAATATTCAACGTCGACTAAAATTGTCTGTTCCCAAGCCGACTACAAAAAATTTCAACCCGGTCAACTTTGACACGAAAATGGTCGAAAACGCCATTGTAAGCTAAAACTCTTACATTTTAGTAGCTATTCATCATGTACCTTCATTTTTTCAGCAAATTGGAATCTCTAGCACAATATTTCGATTTATGGTGAATTTTTAAAAACTTTTTCTTACGCATCGGGTAACTCCGAAAATTTGTCGTCATTTTTGTCGTAATTTTGCACTGTTCTATATTGTTACATAAAAATGAAAATGTGCGCAATTTTCATGTACAATACAGAAAATACAACCCATGGTTGTAGCTTTTATTGGAAATAATTTCATATAAACCACGATAACTCAAAATTTCAACCTTCGGTCTTTGACTCAGAAATGGTAAACAAATGCAATTTTCATGATATAGTAATATTCAATCATTTACCTTCATTTTGCAGTCTAGCACAATATTTCGATTTATGTGAATTTTTGCACAAAATTCTTTCTCAGTAATGTTTGTACTGTTTTATATTAGTCGTTACATAAAGTTTTATATATGGAAATACACAATTTGTAGATACAAAGAAAATAACTCATGGTTGTAGCTTTATCAGTTTTGAAATATTTTCATATAAATCACGAATATTAGTAATTTCAACCTTCGGTCAACTTTAACTCGGCCGAAATGGTAAAAACACCAATTATAAGCTAAAAATTCTAGTAATATTCAATCATGTACCTTCATTTTGCAACAAACTGGAAGTCACAATATTTCGATTTATGGTGAATTTCTGAAGAAAAAATTTTTCCTTACGTCTGTGATATGTAACATCTCAGAAACATGTTGTCGTAATGTTTGCATCATTTTACATTAGTCGTTACATAAACTTTTATATATATGAAAATGTGCGCAATTTCATGTAGAATACAACAGAAAATAGCTCATGGTTGTAGCTTTTATCAGTTTTGAAATATTTTCACATAAATCCGATATGCAAAATTTCTTTGGTCAACTTTAACTCGGAATGGTAAAAAACACAATTGGGATTCTAGTAATATTCAATCGTTTAACTTCATTTTGCAATAAATTGAAGTCTCACAATATTTCGATTTATGGTGAATTTAAAAAAAACATTTCCTTACATTGTAGCGGTAACTCGCCGAACATCTCAGAAACGTCTCGTTGTCGTAATATTTGCACCGCTTTAAATTAGTCGTTACATAAGAAGTTTTATATATGAAGATGCGCAATTTCATGTACAATACAACAAAAAATAACTCAGTTTATCACCCATATAAATCACGATAAATAGAAAAATTCGACTTTCGGTCTTTAACTCGATTTAAAATGGTCGAAAACTGCAAGTAAGCTAAAACACAGGTAATATTCAATCAATTAGCTTCATTTTTCAACAAACGGAAGTCTCTAGCACAATATTTCGATTTGGTGAATTTTTTGGGAGGATATTTAATTCATGCATCATTTTGTAAATATTTTTCTCTGTGTTGTTTTTGATCGTTTTAAAATTTGAACAAATCATCGCAATTTAGTGTACAATACAACTAAAAAAATTAACTCATTAGCTTTAACTGTTTTGCTTACAGTGCAGATTTGTATACAATTATATAAGAGTTTTTTTTTTTTGCTTGTCATAATTCCAATATTTATAGATAATGATATTTTTTTCATTTCTGATGGTTGCATACTAAACTTCAGGCAATGTGAACTCTAATCTTAAAAACTGAGCGTGCTGTGATTTTTGAAAAAAAACTTTTTATAAAGAAACCGCATACGGAACGTTTTGTAAATAGGGCTTCAGCGTTAAAGGGTTAATGATGTTCACCAAAAAGTAACAAAATATTTGATGACACAGAGTCCAAATCTGTATATTCTCACTATAAACAAACCCATTCTGCAGTGCCTCAGGACACAGCAGCTACCATGTGATTAATGGGCACAAAAAAGGTAGTATGGTACACTATTAACCAAAATACACCTTGCAACCTTTGTGCCAGAGTACATTAAGTGATCAAAACTTACTAATGTCACAACTAAAGGTTGGAAAGGGAACAAAATGTCTCTTATGTGGATGACAGAACATGGTCATCCAGGATGCTGGACAAAGTTGTCTTGTAACAGCTTGCACTCCTGCAAAATCCAATGGAATGCTGGGATAGCTTCTCACCTTAACCAGTTGGTCACATCCTCCTTTAACACCACCACCTCTGATACAGGAGGACAAAGAACTTCCTCTCCAGTAAAACCCGAAAGAAAGGAAGGAGAACGAGGGAAGTGAACAGGAGTGGGTTCTACCCATGGGAGGATGCTGAGACGAGGGAACTTATTATTGCTACTATGAGTGCAGCAACTAATTCTGCAACAGGATATGGAGAAAACTGTGCAGTGCTCTCCTTTGGCATAAGAAACTAAGAAATTGATGCGTCTGTGACACAGAGGTACAAAAATCATTCATCCACTCCAATGTTGTAGATAAAATGACAAATTTTTTTATCAATTTATATTTTTCATTGCTAACAAACCTGCAGTCTTAACTTATGGATAATTCTTCTAGTAACAGCTGGAAAACCAGTAAAAAGAAAACAAACATGAAATTGTTGGCAACAAGGTAGGCTGATAGGCCTAGGTGGCAATGTCAACCTTATGAGTTGAAGAGATGACACTTCAGTTTCTTCCAGCCTAGGTAACCTGATTGAGGGGTGCTAGAGGTGGGCCCTATAAGTTAAGACCCCAAGTTTGTTAGCTATGAAAAATACAAATGGACTAAAAAATTCGTCATTTGTTCATATGCAGAACAAACCTGGGTCTTAACTTACGGATAGAATCACTTTTGGAGGAAGGAAAGAAAGTCTGGAACTGATTGGAGGTTCAGCACACCTGGTAACTCTTCCTGGCTTATAGAAGCCTATGGAAGGGAACCAAAGCCTCTGGCATTATAAATAAGTGATTATTCAATAGCCAGACTTCTGGGCCTTCGTACAATGTGATACGACAATTTAGAAGGGAGTTAAAGAACTACTGCATATCTTCAGATAAGAAACCTCTATGGCCGCCAATAGTTTGCTATTAATCCTCTCTCCCCTTGCTAAAGAGAAGAGGGGCGTTTTGCAAAAGTTTTGAAATTCCTATAGGAATAAGCAAAACTCAAACAAAAAGGCTGCAGTCTTGCCAGTATCACACCCGATCCAGCGCATGATGTAATGATTTCTCATTGCCTGCTGGGTAGAGAAGAAGAGACAGAAAAGGAAAGAGACCAGTCAACTCATTCATTCTCACTTTCAGACCATCATCTCAGATAAGATACAAACTGTCCCGCTAGGGTCACTGGATGAGTTACACAACCGGTTGAGCAGCCACCACCAGACCCAAGAAAAATTGTCCAAGGACCTCTGGGCAACATCCCACAGATAGAAGGAAGTGAAGGTGGTCTGACGAAGCCAAGTGCCAGCCTTCAAAATCCTTTGAACAGACAAGTTCTTCTAGAATGCCAAAGAAGGGCCTAGCCCTCTAACATCATGTGCTCTTGCATGCACTGTGTTAGGACTGGGGCATGAAGTTGAACCATCAGCTTGTCTGATAGTTTCACAAAGCCAAAAGGATATCACATTCTTGGACACTTCTTTCTTGTTCTGGCCAGAAATTTATGTCTTTGCCGATGCTCCTCATTTAATCAAGTTAGTAAGAAACAATTTTCTTGATTCTGGTTTTGAATTGCAAAGTGAAGATTTGTTCAGCGCAGATGTGTTAAGGAAATTATCCAAAGAAGTGAAAGCGACTTGAAACCCACATATCACCTAACAGAGAAACATAAGCAGGTAACAGGTTCAAAAAGCATGAATGTGAAGAAAGCAGTGCAGCTTCTTTTGGACACAACATCTAAAGCTTTAGATTTTTATGGAAATCAGGGACTTTTGAAAAACATGTACTGGGAAAGTACAAGGGGACTATATAAAGCTTGTTGACTCGTGGTTTGATATGTTCAATTCCAAGGGTGCCTTTTGACAGAAAAAATCTAGACATACTTATGGGTTGGTACGAAGCTGCCCCAAAATAAAAACCTTGACACCATGAAATCTACTGCAGAAACAATGCAAGTTTGCAAAAGTAATAAGATGTATCAGTTCCAAAAGGGACTTACTGTGTTGTGTCAATCCTTGCCAAGGTTGTATGAAATGTTGAAGAGTAAATATAATGTACCATACATAATTATATCTAGGCTTAATCAACATGGTTTGGAAAATATGTTTGGCTGTCTTAGACAAATGGGTGCAACCAATGATCATCCAACACCAGTTGAAGTAAAACACAGAATAAGGTCATATTTACTTGGCAAAAGAAGCCTCTAAACTGAAACATTGTAATTCAATGAAGGAGTGCAATTCTTCAAAATATATTTAGGAAGGAATGTTCAGTAAAGAAAAAAGTTGAAAATAATGGTTTAAATGAAACGGAGCTTGAAAAAGAGCTTTTGATCTCTGCAATGGTGTTTGCCTCTACTAAAGATGAAAATGAAGGTTGGACAATGTAGACAGAATTTCAGAGAGAACTTTGGAGAATATTGCAGAGAAGAGGTCAAGACAATGTGGCATCCAAATTTCCCTGTATCAATTCCTGGGAGAGAACTTTTGGTACAGAAGTGCATTGCAGCATGAGGATAAATTAACGGAACCAAGTGCTGCAGAGTTTTTTTGAAAAACTGAAGTTAATGAAAAACTTTTAAAACGTAGCAAACTGAGACCCGGAAAGAGTTTTATGTGATTTGGTACGTCATGTGTGTTTCTTTCCAGTTATATTGTTTTTCAGATGTTGGATGGTTTTAGGATCAATTCCTGGGCCCAAATGCATCGAATTAAAAAAAGAAAAGATTAGTTAACTAAATAATGGTATGTCAAATTCTATTTTTTATCTTCTGGTCTTGCTAAGTATTTTTTTTTTGTTATCACATCAGATGCTAATTTACTAAATATAATGAGGTTTAAATAAATGTCAAGTCAAATGCTAATAAAAGAATACTCATTTTAAAATTTTGTATATAAAGTTTATATAACAGAAATGGAGATGGGAGTTATAAATAACTGACCATATGATAAACTTATAATCACAACAACTCCAACAACTCCCGTACCTAAAAGGACAACCCTTCTTGAAATTAAAGTTGCTCCCGAGGTACCTAAAAGGACAACCCTTCTTGACTGCTCCGACCCTGAATCCCTGGCCTCCAGGCAAAGGATTAAAATACCCCACAACCCCCCATGCAACCAAAGTGACTGTACCTAACTCCCCCCTTCAATATACCTTGGTTGAGACTGCTCTGAAAGTAGGGATCAAGCCACAACTTTGAATTCTCCAGTCTCTGGTCCAATGGGAAAGCCCTCGACAAGACTGTGTCTGTGACCATGCCCAGGTAAAGAATCTTCTGACTGGGGGGGAGATGCAACTTCTCCAAATTGACCACGATGCCTAAGTTCATGACAAAACTGAAGAAGACAGCCCCTGTCTTGGATTAACTTCTTCCGAAACACCGCCAAGACCAGTCAGTCGTCGAGGTATCTGGGAAGACGAATTCCCTGAGAGTGGGCCCACAATGAAATCAAGGTGAATACCCTTGTGAATACATGGGAGCTGTTGAGAGGCCGAAGCACAAAACTTTGAATTGGAAAACTAACTCTCCCAGGCTGAAGCAGAGAAATTTCCTGGAGGAAGGATGTATTGGAATCTGGAAGTACACATCCTTTAGGTCTTTCAAAAGCATAAAGTCATTCTCCCTGATGGCTGCCAACATCGTTTGAGGAATCTCCATCTTGAATCTGGTCTTCCTGATGAAGAGGTTCAGGGTCAACAGGTCTATCACTGGCTGCCAATCGCCTATCACCTTGGGAATGAGAAAGACCCGACTGTAAAAACCTGGAGAAGGATGCTCTACCATTCCACTGCTCCTTTCTCCATCATCTTTGCCACTTCGCCTTGGAGAGCTTGATGTTTAACAAGCTGAGAGCATACCTCACATGATGAGGAGGCCGATTGGAGAGAAGGGGAGAGAAGTCAAAGGGTAGTAGATATCCCACCTCGAAGAACATCTACTACCCACTCTTCTGCTCCAAAGACCTGCCATTTAGCCCAATGTTTCACCATGCATCCCCACCTGGTGACAAACTGTGGGGAGGGCACCTACTCTATCATTTATCCTCATCTTACCTCTAAAGCCTCTTGTGGGCTTAGAGGAACAGGACTGAAAGGAACACTGCTGGGAACCCTTGTTGGCTGCTGCAGCAGGAGCCTGACCATGACCTGCTGGATGATGAGGCAATCGTAGTCTTTTTGAGGAAAGGCTTTGGGCCTTGAGGTACCAGGATCAAAGCTCAAATGGCCTTCAAAGTAAAAGAACTAGAGGAACGGGACTGAAAGGAACGCTGTTGGGAAACCAACTTAGAACGAGGAGGATTCGAAGACTTAGAAATGGCTTGATGGACCAAAGCTGATGAAGTGCAGAGCTTGAAAAACAGAGAGCTGTCTCCATTTGTTTTACAAGGACTTTGATCAAACTGGCTTGTTAAAATTGTTATGGGCTGCCCAAAAGGAAGAACCTGTATTGGCAAGCTAGCCTAATCTAGACAGACAAGACAGGCTTGTTAAACTTAGTAACCATCATATGGAAACTTAGTAACAATCATATGGAAACTACCAAAACAAACTGTGGAAAGCTAAGCTGAGTTGGGATGAATTCACTCATAAATAATTAGTCAGTAACTTATAAACTGATATTAGATATACAGTATAAGCTTCCTAGAAGTGTTTGTCACAAGGAAAACACGAATACATTAAATTTTTTCTGTAATGCTAGTGGCTCTTGGCATCCAACACTGGCATATGTTATTAATGCTGAAGACATTCAGTTATTACTGAGAAGCAGCAGGGTTGATAAAATGAAGTAAAAGTTAATCTCACTATTGGAACTGATAGCTGTAATGTTGGAGTGCCAAATGGCACCATAATCTGTAATGACTATGAAATTCTACACGTTTGGTCAGACAGTTAAACCACTGTACAATAAGCTGAGAATAAATTTAGTGTATGTAAAAAGCAGAAGAGAGGAAATTTTGTCTCTGCATGTGAAGTTTAAATTCAGTTTGTAAAGCCTGCAACCTTAACACTGGCCTTTTCTCATTGGTGGGTGAGGGAACCAGACTGTAGTACAAGAAATCATTACTTAACATGGTTTGCTGGAACCTGCAGAATCATTATTTCCTGCAGAGGTACCCTATATTGAATAAACTGATTGGTGTGACAGTCTACATATTCAAATTCACCCTGAGCTATCCAAAGTTGGATAGTTATATGAGCTGGTTGAGGCAGCAGTAACCATTGGTTTACCTAGCTTTGGAAATTCAGTTCATTTCTGACCTCAATCTCTATTTGGATATGGATAAAGTTATCTAAAGTTTTGCCTAAATTGCTAGCTGAGGCAACTGATAAACTGATTTACCAAAGGTTCTCTGGCATCATAACATCAAAGGTCACTGAGTCCAACATCCTATGTTAAAAAAAAATAAAGTAAGTGAACCCAAATAAATTAAAAACCAGAAAAATTAATAAATAAATCAGATGATGTAAATGTATTGTAAAATGCCAGCTACTGAAATAAAACCAAAAACGTCACTCACAGCAAAAAATTACATCTGTCTATATTTCTGACAAGGGTGTACCTGCCATCCCAACAAGAACCTCTGAGAGGTATCACTTTCCAAGATCCCCAAGACTGTTGCATTCAACCAGCAAATGTCTCACAATCAAAGGAACTAAACAGTCTTCACAAAATGGCTGGAAATCACCAGCTATCAAGTATTTGTGTTAGGTGAGTTTGTCCTGTATGAAACCAACATTGTAACATATGCATTCTGAGCACATTTCCATACTCCTAAAAATATAGGACACTCGAGATCTTATTGTGATTTATGGAGTCCCAACGTTCTTGCCTGATGTCTTGAATTAATACTCTGATTTGTGAAATGAAAACATTACAAAAAAGTGGAAGACTCCTGGGAAGCATTTAAAATTCAACCTGCTCTGCTAGTTACGAGGGACACCACTCCAATAATAAGAACAGTAATACAGTAATAATAATGATGATATTTGAGAAAATACCATTAATACAGCAGCATTTTGGAGTTTGGCTTGATACAAGTTCTGGTAATCTATGGCATCTGGGTAAACATTAGTCTACCAGTTGCCTTACTTCACACAGAAAACCCGAGCATATTTTGAGCCTTTTTTTGACAAAAATTTCTTACATGCCATCATACGTGGTATACATCACTGTTAGGCAGGAATCTATAAGCAGAGCTCCAATACCACATTTGATCAAATATGCTATACTCTTCTTCTCCAAATTTTCCCTCACTTTATTACACCATCTAATCCTTTGCCTCCCTCTGATCTTTTATCCTTAACAGGTTTGATCCAAGCCCTCTTCTCCTCCCTTCCCCGTCACCCTTACAGCATGCCCAAATGCCCAAACCATCTCGATCGCAACCTTTCTATCATATCAATAATCTTTACCACTCCTGCATGTCCCCTAATTTCTTCATTTTCTAGCAGTAGCAAGAACCCCAAAATACACCTCAGCATCCTCATTTCTGTTCGGGCCAGCACCTGTTCTTCCTTCCCTTTTAATTCCCATGTTTGTGAACCAATTATCATAACTGGTCTGATTATGGCATAAAATAGCTTTACTTTTAATTTATAAGGCATTACTTTACCATACAGTGCCCTTGCCACCTTCCTCCATTTTTCCTAATCTGCTCTTGTCCTGCTTTCAACCTCAGCTTCACACGCTCCCTCCTGTCTTCAGGTAGATCTGATATACTTAAAATTCTCTTGTTTTCAATTTAGGCCTCTCCAATTTGCAGAAATAGCCGATCCCTCACTGCTTGCCAGACACCATAACCTTACTTTTACCCACATTTACCCTCATACTATCCCATTCAAGAGACTTTTGCCACTCTCTTTACCTCTCTTTGTAATTCTTTATCCATCCCTTCACTCAATACATCCTTAACCAGTTCAAACAGAAACGGGCTAGGTGCTGATCCTTGATGTAAACCAACTCTAACTTTAAACATTTCTGTTGTGCCACAGGCTAACGTTAAGCTGTCCTTGTTCTTTTATATATCATTTCAACCAAACTAAACATTTCTCACACTTTCCTCTTTCTTCAACATCAAAACACTACCTCCATTAGTATTCTATCAGATACCTTCTCTGAGTCTATAAATGCACAGTACAACTTTCGATTACCTTCCAGTATCTTTTCCTGTAAATGTCCTACTTTAATCAACATGTCTTAGAACCCTTTTTCATCCTCACTCTTCCAGAATTAGTGGGGATGACAGAAAGAGATATACCTGAACCCTGTTAAACCTCTAATATTCATATTCATGTCACCAGATGTAACAAAAAGATATTCCTGTACCATTATGGAGTTCTAACATTTACATCAATGGCATAAGGTATGCCTTCAGCTTATTAATCAAATTTTCATGATTTCAGTAGCCTTACAGCCTGAACAAATTATCAGTTGTATTTTTTAGCCCAAGTTAAACTGCATGAAGGTCAACATATGGTTTCACATCTAAGTACATGGTCTTTCCTTATAGAGTTATGGCATATAGTACTTAATACAAATTAATGAAAAATTTTAAAAACATGTCATATTTCTAAGATAAAAACTATTGCCTTAATCACTGCCCTGCCACTTCTCCCCTGACTGGTGCAAACACATTAGTCAGAGAGCAAACATCAGACAATACTGAATAAGAAAAAGATGGATTTGGGGAGCTATCTCAAGTCATGGCCATTAATCCCCTTAAATTCTCAGCAAGTTGTCTATTTGTATGAAATGACGTACTGTAATAAAACAATGGCTTGTATCTATAAAACATTAAATTTGTTTTTAAAATGTTAGTTTTGTACAATAAATGTACAGTATAAACACTGAATACAACACATACATATTAAAATACTCTCCTATTCAAAGTAGTTTTTTCATTGTTTAAAATTACATTTACCCTAAATTTTAAAGTTAACTGCTTTAGTTCTATGCTGCAAGATACAGTATTCCGAACATTATTATACAGTACATACCTTTCAACTTGGAAAAGGTTAAATAAACTGTTCCTGTTATATAGTATGGCTATATAACAACTATTTGACATAACTATTTGATATAACTAGGTTTGGGCACATTTGAACTTACAAACAAACAATCATGAAGTGCCTCTCAGAGCATATACTTGTTCACAGATAAGGGTTCATTTACATCAATGTTATGGTCACCTAGCCAGAGGGAAGTCCTATCTTCACTAGGGCCAATTGCAACTTGACCACAAAACAACATTCTCCTTTGGTCATGGTGAAGTTCTGATGGTATAATTTATTACAATAAGATAGTTCTTACCTACTCAAAAGGATGAAACATTACTGCAACTTACTGCAAAACCACAGCACATAAGCAAAAAAAACTCTAATACTTATCACACTACTGCTACCTAATTGGCCAAATTAATAGTAGTACAGTACTGTATTTCTAATACCGATTCTAAAAATATTTCAGTCCCTTACTACAACTATCATACTGCAATTATAATGAAACTATTCACTTTTAAGTTAAAAAAATAAAAACTATTCTAAAAATTCATCAAAAGCAACAGTATACAAAAGTTTTTTATATTTACCAGAAAAGATACATGAAGTAGGCTGCAACAATTGGTTTAAAGCGCTTCACTCCAGTTTCATACGTGTGCTGCACCATGAAAACTTCAATCAGAACTCCAATTGCAGGTAAAGTGTGCATCACATGATTAAGCCAGCCAGGGAACCACAAGTCTAATGAGACTGGGAATATCAGTTCTCGATCAATTGAGTAAAGGCCCCAAAATATAATGGAAACAAACTGTTGAAAAATGAAAGTAATAAAGAAAATTAATATTGTAACCATACTCAATGAAAATATCAAATTTGCGATAAAAGCCAAGGCTGATAAAAAACAGCTATAAACAATGTGTAAACATACTGCAGACTAAAGTGTAAACAGTTTCTCAGTACAGTATATCATTTAAGGAAAATACACTCTACTAAGGCACGTTAAGTAAAAACAAAAGCATGAGCATCAATACAATATTCTCAATTTATGAAGATACTAACTGTTGCAAATGCTTGATGCATAATCATAAACAACAATGGGAACATCATTAAGGCATCACTATAGTCTCGTATACATAGAAGATGAAGTATTCCTAAATATAGCTACTACATTAAACAGTTATATGGGTATAGAAAACATTACAGACTTTCATACAGACTTGAAAACTACGTAAGGCTTATATCAAAGTATATCATAATTTGCAATGCCTATGGCTCATGAAAATACCTTCTTTATCCCCACCCCAAAACCTGAAGAAAAAGTTAAGTTTAACCAGACCACTGAGCTGATTAACAGCTCTTCAGTGGCCTGAAGGATTAGGAAACATCTTACGTGGCTGAACCATTGGTTACCTGTAGCAGGACCTACAGCTTATTGTGGAATCCGAACCACATTATAGCAAGAATGCGAATTTCTATCGCCAGAAATAAAACTGTACCTGGTGCCTACATCAGCAGAATATTTGTAACATCAACAAAGAGGATTTAGCATACTGCATAGCAACCCTACTGCAGGAGAGTACCACTTCTGCTCTTTCATCTTTCTGCCTAAATTCCAAACTAGTTCAATCATCTGGGAACCTCCTTTTTAATACTGGTGAACCCTGTTAAGTTTCACTGAAGAACAACCAGTAGGACCACAAAGATCAAACACTTAAAAGAGAGTAGATCTATAACTTTAACTGCTGAGACTGATAGCTTCTTCTGTTATCTTGAGGGTAGGAGAAAGTCAGCAATAAGCAAAACAGTGACAATGATTTGATTAACAACCCTTTCACTGCACAGTAACAGAAGGTTTCGTTTTGCCTGACAGAAGCTGTGATAGTACCTCAGCCAGGCTTGGAGGCAGCTTCAGCTGTTTCTGCTGAAAAAACATTCAGATACAAAGGTCTAAAATCTTCAATTTTATGTGGAACCTGTGAAAACACAGTGGGCAAAGAAGTTTCCTTCTAGTAAGGAACCTTCCCAGAAGACCCCTTAATGGTGACAGAAGTCTGTAAACCAAATACAGTAGTCATTTGTCATATTCTTGGAGGTTTTTGTCTTAATCAGTATGGGCGATTACACTGAAAGGATGAAAGGTCTAAATATCCAGACCATCCCATGACTGTAACACTGCATTCCTCTCCCAGAGTAAAAAAGATCTGGGAGAGTATAACAATACAAAAGAAGCTTGTCATTCATGCTGGACGGGAATAAGTCTAACATGGGTGTGCCCCACAGCAGTCATTGGGCTCAACAGACATCTAAATGAAGTGACTGTATTCCAAATGGGAAAACTCGATTCCTACCAGTGCAACTGTCCAAGACTATTTTGTTCCTCCCTGAGACAAAGATCATTATAATCTCAACATCATTGCTGTCCATCTGTCTTGTTGATTCTCCAAGTAAGTCACTATGGTCATGTTCTCCAACATAATTCTGTCACACCTCTTATATGGGGCCTGAATGATTGTAGACCCAGAGGAATGACTTTTAGCTCCAAGAAATTTGTGTGGAGCTCCTCCTATAATATCCACATCTCAGCAGCCTGGATCTAGAAAATGAGCTCACTATCCTAGTGCCAATACATCTGTGAAGAGAATCTTTGAGAAGGGAGGAACCTGCAGAGCTCCTACATTAAGGTTCTGAGAGTCCTGCTACTCCTGGAGATCTCTCAGCCTACTGTCTTGGTAAAATAAGGTGGTTGCCCAGCAGAATCATAAATGACCATGATTTGTTGAACTGAAGTTGAAGGGAGCAAATCCAGGACCAACTGCAAGAGAACAACTCCTCCAAGGAGACCAAGTGGCCAACAAGAACCTGCCATATCTTGGCCGGGAATCTCGCCTTCAGAAAAACATCCTTTTTAATGTCGGTGACCACTGGATCATCCCCTGCCAGGTGTACAAAGGCACCCATAGTGTCAATGCCAATCCCTACCTAGATAGTTTGACCTTGTAGCTGGTTCTAGATCTGTCTTCTCAGCGTTGACCTAGAGACCTAGGGCTTGGCCCAACTGAAAAAGCTGATGCATATGTTGTTAAAGTTCCTCAAATCATGGAGCTATCATGAGCCAGTTGTCTATGTACCTCTGAGGCCTGCACAGCCTTGTTACAACTGGAGCAACAGTCCTGAAGAAAACCTGTAGGGTCACGTCCACCCTAAAACAGAGGACCCTGAAATGGAATACCCGGCCTGACCACCCAAAACTAAAATACTACTGGGGATGGGTGCACAGGAATGTGAAAGCATGTGTTGCTCAGGCTTATTAATACCTAGATGATCTATTGTAATATCAAAGAACTATTCTGTGGCATAAAAACAAAACCTTGAAACAAATCTCTTCAGGTTTTCCCTATCTTCATGTTGTGTAGCCAGCTTCTTGATGCTGGGGTCTTTACAAATACACACAAAGATACATCTAGTAACCAACTTTGTTAAAAAATCTAACTTTTATGGTCCAAAAAGACTAACACAACATACTTTTTCCTTATTTACAACTGGAAGGTTACAAGTGAAATGTAACTATCTTGGTCCATAACTGTTCTTAATGAAGACTTATTCATCTTAATAAAACATTCGTTGATTTCTCATTAAAAAATACTTTTCATGTCAGATATTAAATAGTTTTTCACATATATTTATGTCCAGTATCTTATGCACTGAGGTACAGATGCAGTCAATATCAATAGTATATCTAATAATTTAACTGCCTAAATAACCTAAATGATAAATCATGCATATTAAATGAGAAAATAAGATTAAGTGAAAATGAACACAACTTTATTTATTTTAAATTATTTTTGAACACATTTTATCACATTTTTATCTCTTTTCAAATCACTTTTAAACAAAATACTTTACCTTTCATTGCTTGCAATCTTTTAAAATCCTTTCAAAAATGAATGAAAAAGCCAAACAATTTTTCAGCTCTACTACTGAAATGTTTATAGTCACCCCCAAACTGGAAAATGTCATCTCTACAAAAAAAATTTATTTGTCACAGTTGCCATTTCAAAAAATGGTTTTGAAAACAGAAAAATGGAGACAAAACCTGGACAAAAAAATTAAGCACAGTATGTGGTTTCTGGGGGGTTCATCACCATCTATGTATGCCTAAATTTTGTGCAAATTATCAGGTCTACAGACACAGTCCTCCTAATTTCATCAATTCACACGTTTACAGTTCCAGATTGGGAAATCATTAAACTGGCAAGAAAGGCAATGACCTTGCAAAAAATGTAATATCTCACAGCAAATGCCTTGTAAAAAGTTGTCTATGTGAACCAACTTCAACTGATCAAGTGCAGCCACAGAGAAGAACCGATGAACAAATACACATGCACACACATACTAACTCTGTCATATTTTTGATACACACTTTATCACAAAGACTGCATAAGCACAAGATTCACTAAATATCCACAAGGTAAAAACAAAATGGCTGTAGAGTGATTTTACAGTAATCACAAGGGGTGAACAAGTTTTTTGTTGTACAGAGAAACAGAGTTACCAGAGTTATAATTAACTAACAAATTAACCATAAAGGAGGCACAAACACAGAATAATACAAGCAGATATCATTAAGAATGAAAGCTAATAAAACATAAAAACCGAATAGATCACTAAGCAAACCCACTCCAGACCACCTAATCTCTTCATCTCACGAAAATTAAGGGGAATCTACTCAACAACTGCCTCGCCCCTAGAAAACTTGGGGACATAATAAAACATACACCAGTTTGCACATTACAATAATTTCCCAAAATAAAGCAAAATCTGATAAATAGGCAGATCATGAGTGCAACAACAATGAGCTAAAGACCAGAAGCCCTCAGCTTTTGCACAGAACACTATTTTACTGGGATATGAAATAAATCACATAACATGTACATTTTCCAGTATGATGTTCAAATGTGCTTTGGCCTTGAGACATGTTAATGCATTTTGTTACTTCAAATATTCACTGATCACAACTCAAAGCCTGACCAACACTGATCCTGGAGCAATTATAGCATCCTGAAAATATGTAAGGTAAAGTACCTACAGGCCTAAGGGAAAAAGGGTACTAGAGCGAGTAATTTCAGGAAGGTCTTCTCTACTAGATTATCACTTCCACCTTAGACCAAGATTAGATTAACAAACAACTCACACAAAACTACATCACAGCATTAGCTACAATGGTAGTAGCAAGGTCCTTGCGTTAGTATCTAGGACTGCAGTGCAAAATTCTGTTTCTAAATACAGTATACAATATTTGAGTACAACAGCATGTAGAACTATCCCGTAATATTTTCTGAACCACATTCACTCCTCACTGATTAGTGCAAGTGAATTAAAATTCTCTCTTGTCCTGTCCTGTGCCTCTAAAAATCTAAGTCTTTTATGGGTCCGAGTATCCAAGAGTTGACACTACCACTGAGATCAGCTTGGCATACTCTCAGTCTCTTGGTGTAGTTAGGGAATGTACAAGCAGACCATCTATGATTTGATTGATTTATAAAAACAGGCTACTTGACAATGTTGTTGCTCTTTTCAGCCTGGGATATGAAAAAGAGGAGTCAAGAAGTTGGACAGAAAGATAAAAAGATCCAGAAAATAAAGGAAATAAAGCATAAGGCTCTGAGGGCAAACCTGGAAGAAGCCCCACAGTTGCACTAAGAAGTAATAATTAGAGATGTTTGACTGCAAGACTGAAGAAAGGTAAAGTAAAAAAAAGCTAAAAAGTTGGTGCAATTAGGGGATGAAGGGATGCTGCAAACACCCTTTAGTCATGCCTACAGTGTACCGCAATAGGTGCACTGATGGCACTAGCCTCCTATACAGCAAACCATCTAAGAAACTAGAGGCAAAAACTGCAGGACAGCCAATCCATGTCCCATCCAATCAAGGAAGCAAAGGGAACAAACTGGTCTGTAGTGCTTATTGAATTCCCATTAATGGCACTTCAAGATTCATTTGCCTCAATTAGTCCAACTGTATGCCCAAGAACAGTCTGTTGCACCCTTGCGTAGTTATCACCTTTAAGTTATAAGAGGTGCTAGTATTACAATCTACATTTGTTCAAAAGTGTATTTTGTATCTGCAAGCCTGTTACGCAGTGTTTGTGCCTATGAAACCAACAAAATCCAAGACATTTTTATCTGTGCTATCATGCTAGAGGCCTCTACACAAAAAATTACACAGCATTAACACTTACAGCCAAATCCCTGATTATTAGAGATTCTTTTATGACATTCATACCCAAAGTGAAGACTTTATTCCCTAATTATGTTGACATATGATTAAAGTATTTAGATTTATTTTTGTCATTCCTCTAGGTTATTCAAGAAACAAAAATCAGTGACGTAAAGTGAATACATACCAAGCCCATAGGAAACACTAATGTAGTGAAAAGCCAATCGCGGTATTTCTGAAGTGCACTCTGCTGCTTCTGGATCTTAGCTTCTGACCCAAATAAATCATTGGCAACGCAGAGCCCAAAGTATCCACACTGTAGAAGCTGCAAAGCAAACAATTAAACATTTTATCTCCCAGCTAAAAAGCATTTTGAGAATCATTAAATTACACCAAAAGAGATGAAACTGAGAGCAATTTAGTTTGAACAGGACATCAAAATGAAGTTTATCAAAAGTACTTAAGCTATTTTTTAACCTAATATTATTACCACCCATAAACGTTACTGCACTTCTAAGGAATAAGAATTGACACCAAAGTGGAACATATCTATAAAGAGTCTAGGACATGTCACTGATGCCACAGAAATACAACACAATATAATGTAAGCTTCTGGACAGATTATGCCTTAGAACTGATCTTGAATCATAGTGTATGAATTTTGCAACATATGTTGCAATATAAATAACTAAATCCATTTTAGTCCAAAGTGGAAAATATATCTTTTTAAATATAATAATAATGGAATCCAAAGATCTAATGCTTAAAATTTTAACCAATGTCATTGATATCTCAAAAGATGGGTTACACTACTATTTCATATAATTCATATAAATATAACAAATTTTGAACAACCAACTGTACTGTATTTTTCCTAGATACACAAACCAGAGCCTTTCATAATAGAGTATCTTGCAGTGCGAGCTGAAACCTGTCAAAACTTGGAAACAAGGTGGTTAATCAGGTGGTTAACAGGTGGGGACAGGGGCCCAATGGGGGAGTATCCCTCACTCACTGACCAACACACTCACTTTTCCTTGGGCTGCAGGGAATGAGTGGGGCGACTGAAGTGGAACTAAACAAAAAAAGTTCTGGTTTGTATACATAGGTAAAATACAAATTGTTATTCAAAATATGTTATTTCTTCCTAGAAATACAAAACACTGCTTTTTATACAGGAGACTTACTCCTAGGTGGGAGGTCAGTCCCCTTCAAGTGAATGGAGTTGAGAACCACCATGAAATTGCCATGATCCTTGTAAGCAAGAGAAGTCCATGAATCCTAAAACCCTAGCGGGCCGCTGAAATAGTTGGCTAGTAGGGCCCTAGGCCTGAGTGACTCTTCTATGGCACAGGAGACTTCATGTTGGATGCTGGAATAAAGTCCACTTAGTCCCTTCTCCTCAAGGTTATGAGAGAAAGGGTGAAGGAGACACCTCCCAGTCATCAACTGGGAGAGGACAATGACCGGGAGAGGATACCTTATGAGCAGTCATCTGTACCCTGCCTACCTCCAGCTTGTACTTCAGCCCAGGCTACTCTAGAAAGAAGGAATAAGGATGGAATGGCCCTTCTTCCAACAGTGCTGCCAGACAAGTTACGGAAAATGAGGAAGGAGGAGAAGGAAGGCAAAGTGCACCTTGACTTCTTTGACTTATTAAGATCCAAAGGGTTCTCCAAACTCTCCCAGGCCTACCAAGGACTGAAATGAGGCAGGTAATCCTGAAAAGACAGGAGCTGCAGTGGGAAATGCAAAAGCAGTAAAAGATGGAACAACTGAAACATCATAAACAATGGTGGTCTTACACAGAGGCTACAACTGAAGCAGAGATCTACCACAGCAGATGTCAAGCTCTTACCAACAGCAAAATGCTCCAGGAAGGTAATGAGGGACAGAACCCCCATTAAGCCATGAGAGGGCCACTGCACCTTCATCAGTTCCTACATCTCATTTGGAGGCCTTGGAGTAATCAACACAACAGATGAAGGAAAGGTACAAGCTGAGAAAGGATAGACGGAAGCACTAAGTTATAATCATCACATCATGCAACATCCTGCCATAGGGACCATCCAGGCTGGTCACCATGCAGCCAAAGTTTTCCCCTCTGGACCAAGCAGGGGATACAAGACACCATAACAGTTGTAGAAGCAAGGCTCAAAGCAAGGGATCATCACTGGAGGTCATTCATGGAAACTGAAGGTGTGTTGCCCTCAAAAGACTGTACGGGGTCTTCAACTTCTTCCTCTTGGACCTTTACTTCTTCCACTAAGCATATAACTCAAAAACTTTATACAGTTCAGTGATGATGTACACTCCTACCCTCTGCAAAAAGAACATACAGAAAGATGGTCAAATTTCAGGGGTGACATACAACGTCCACATACATGACAATTCCTTGCTCACTTTCACTGATCATACTTAAAGGTGAAGCAACAAGCACCACCATTCATACCATAATCATACACTTTACCAATAGCAAGCCAAAGTTGTGAACAGAAAGTGACAATGGTATACGTAGCAAATCAACAACAACAGTATCCAGAATGAAAATCTAGCAGAGCAGATAAGTCTACACAGCAAGTGGCTAAAGGATGATTCTAAAGGTTCAAATGGCAGTCCTGAAAGCCTTTGAGGGCAATGTCCAAGTTTCAAGTGGCTTTAGAATGTTTTTCTTGTTTACTAGTATTAATAGCTTTATCAAGTCACCAATGTCTTGATTAGAAGACAGGTCCACTCCTCTATGTTTGAATATGGAATTCAACATCGCCCTGTAACCCTTGATGGTGGAAGTCGCTAACCCCTTCAAGGTTCTAAGAAATAACAGAAAATCTGCAATCTGGGCTACAAATGTCTGAGAAGAGGAGATATTCTGCTCTCAGCACCAACTCTGAAAGACTGCCCACTTGGCTTGGTAGACTGCAGCAGATCATCTACACTCAGCAATAGCCTCTGCAGCCTTCCTCAAAAATCCTTTTGCTCTGACAAGCTCCCCGACAGTCTGAAGCCTGTCAGAGCGAGAGTGGATAACCCTAGATGGAATCTGTGAAAATGTGGCTGTTTGAGAAGATATCTCTTCTGAAGAAGTAGTCTTGGGAAATCCGTCATCAGGCTCAGAAGAGCAACTTGGGTCATCGATACGTTGCTGTGAGTGCTGAACTTCTTCAATACCTCCCTCACCATGCTGAAGGGAGGGAAGGCATATAAGTCGAGATCCAACCAATCCTGCAGCATGGCATCTGTTGCCCATACCTGAGGATCCAGAGCAGGAAAACAATACAGAGGCAGATGATGGTTCCTCAATGTCGCAAACATGTCTATCGACAGCTTTCCCCACAGCCTCCACAGGTTGGTGCACACCTGTGGATTGAGTGTCCACTCCATCAGTAGAACCTGTTTGCCGGTAGTCAATTCGTCCACAAGGACATTCATCTTGCCCTGGATGAAGCGGGTCACAACGCGGGTCTTGTTGCTTTGTGCCCACAAAAGAAAGTCCTTGGTTGCTTCATAGAGTGAAAATGAATGAGTCCCTCCTTGGTTCCTGATGTAGGCCAGGGCTGTCAGCTGTCCAAATGACCTCCATTGTCCTGCTGAAAGTCTGCTCTGCAAAATACTGAAGGGCTAGATGAATTGCCTTTAACTCCTTCACACTGATGTGAAGGTTCCTTTCAGTTGGAGACCATGTTCCAGAAACGTCCATGCCGTTGAGAAGAGGCCACCAACCCAGATCTGAAGCGTCTGAGTACAACTTAGGTCGGGGCTCATTGGAGACAGAGACTTCCCTGTTGCAAATCTGTCCTTCACCAGCCACCACTGAAGGTCCTCTTTGATTTCAGGGGTGATGTTGAAGACACACGAGTCCAGGAAATCTTCCTGTGCCAGTTGGCCTTGAGGGAAAACTGCAACACTCTGGAGTGCAACCTGCCCAACGGAACAAACTTCTCGATGGAAGAAAGGGTTCCCAGAAGACTCATCCATGCGCTGGCTAAGCAGGATGGGTGAGATATGAAGTCCTGGACTTTTCTGAGACAATTCAGAATCCTCTGTTGGGACGGAAAAGCCCGAAAATTCAGAGAATCTATCACAATCCCCAAATAAAGAATTGACTGAGTTGGGACTAGTTGCAATTTCTTGAAATTTATTAATAGTCCTAGTTCTTGAGCAAGTAAAAGTGTCTTCTGATGGTCCTCCATGTACTGAGGTCTTGAGGGGAAGCGTAGGAGCCTGTCGTCAAGCTATTGAGAGTTGTTTATCTCCATCAGATGCAACCATTTCGCCAGAGGGACGAGAACCCAAATAAAAACTTGAGGGGCCATGGAGAGGCCGAAGCACAGTGCCCGAAACTGGAAGACTCTGTCCTGGAACACGAACCTCAGATACTTCCTGGAGTCCGAGTGAACTGGAACATGGAAGTACATTCTGCATGTCGACTGTGACCATCCAGTCTCCCTGATGGATGGCTGACAAGACCGACTGGTTCATTTCCATTCTGAAATTCCTTGTTTGAACAAAAAAGTTCAGAGCACTGAAGTGCAGGACAGGCCTCCATCCTCCTGATGACTTGGGAACTATGAAGAGGCATTTGTAGAACCCCTCTATGCCTATATCCTTGACCACCTCCACAGCTTGCTTCTTGAGTAGAGCTGAAACTTCCCAAGACAGGGCTGAAAACCTCTCCGAGCCTACTGAATAGGCCGTTAAGCTGATGGGAGAAGTTACTAAGGGAGGTTTCTCCCTGAAAGGGATTGCTTGGCCCTCTTTTAAGACCTTTAGTACCCACGGCTCTACATTCCTGGTCTTCCACCTGCTCCAAAAATGAAGAAGTCTTGCTTCCACTGGGACACGGAGAACAGGTAACTCACTTTCAAGGGGCAGACTTCTCGGTAGGCTTCTTGACGGGTCGTGTCGTTTGGAGGTTGGTTCTAGGACAGGACTGGAATCGACCTCTAGCACCTTGAAAGGGCTTCTGCGACAAAGGAGAAACGTCCTAGCAGTTGTGCAACTGAAGTAGCTATCTCGTTTCTTCAGAACTCCTGTGGTAAAGATGGTCACCAACCCTTGGGCGCCGTCTCTCACTGCCCTATCAGCACAAGCTAGAACCCCCAACCAATCCGAAACAAATTTCTCCTGAAGCGTGGTGCAGTCTTTTATCTTCTTTGCTAAAGCCCCAACCATCCAATCAAGAAAGCTGAGGACCTCGAAGACTTTAAAAACATCCTTAATAAGATGATCCAGCTCCAACACAGTAAAAAGAATTCTTGCAGAGCAGAAAGCAGAGTGACATGAAGCCTCTAAAAGACTGGAGAAGTCCCCTTGAGTGGGTGCAGAAACTACCAAGGGAGGCATTTCTCCAGCTGCATATGGCAGATGCTTCTGCTGTATCAATCGAGAGGGAGGCGTACAGAAAACCACCTTCCCAACATCCCTCTTTTCCGACAATCAGTCGTCGATACAGGCAAAGGCTTTCCTTGATGAAGAAGACAGATCCATACGAGGTAATCTGGCAGTTCCTGCAGGTTCCTGCATCAAAAAGGCTGAGCCCAGTTAAGAAGGGGCTGCTGGACGAGAAGAACGAAGGATAGCATACCAAGAAATATCTTAGCAGAGCCGAATAATTTGACGTAGGCTGTTCCTCTTCCACTGGTTCCTCATCAGAGGAAATGGGTGACATTGGAGGGCCCGTAGGTTCTTGAACCACAGGGGCTGGTTTCTGAAGCAAGCTCAGAATACTATCAAGTCGGCATTGAATCGGCGCCAATGACGGGTCTTCCACAACAGAAGGTAACTTGCCTGAAATGTCAGGTGCTGGGTGTCTACCTGTGGCACCGCATGCTTACTGACAGGTGGACGAACATCAACGGAAGCACCCACTGACACTGGATGCTTGGACACTGGGTGCCCACTCACTGACGGAACGGACACAGAACTCTTACAGGCCACAACACTCTTAAAGGATATTAGACAGTCAGGAGCTCGAAGCTCAGACGCTGGGCACCCATATGATGGGAGCTCAGCTTCTGGGTGCTCATACAATGGGCATTCCAACACCTGACGTTCATACACTGGACATTCATACGCTGAGCCTTCCAACTTGGAACATTTGGACACAGGGCACCCACGAACTGGAAGCATGAACACTGAACACTCATACAATGGGTGCTCGGACACAGAACGGTCATACGATGGGCACTCGGACACAGAATGGTCCCCTACTGGGCGCTCATACAATACACTTTCAGACTCTGGGAGCTCGGACACTTTACGTCGATGCATGGGACTGACACCCACTCTTTTGGAGTCAGGGCGCTTGTTGGACACTGAATGGGTGCGATAAGCTTTAACAGGAGACTCCCAAAAACTACACGAAGGGAGCGGGCTACTGCCCCTCTCTAAAGCTCGCTTACAAGCGGGGGTGAGTCAACTTCTAATGAAGCGCCAGCCTTTTCAACAGCCTCGAAACCTTAGCAAAATGCCGACTGCACTTTTTGGGCCCATGTGAGCCTGAATCACTAGATGATAAGGCATGAACATCCAATCGGATGCCTTTCCCGTGACAGTCCTCCGAGTCCTGGGACTTACGGACAACAGGCTCGGTTGAGGAAGCAACTACTCATGGGCTAACCCCACTGACCTCCCTTGGACTGCCAGTTTGCTTCCTCCCAGGTGAGCAAGGTGAGTTTAGCAGGGACCTTGGTCTAGGAGCATCAGTGGGACGAGTAGCCAGCCCCTCTACTAACACTGCACTTGACACACACCAACACTATTAAATTTGTCCATTAGGACTTTCACAGAATTCCTAATCTGGGAAACAGTATTGACTAACAAATTAAATTTCTGATCCACATGCACTTCTAAGCTGGCAATGGCATTGGGTTCAGAAGAATGAGAGCCAGGTAACGGAGTAACAGGAAAAGTCGGAGGACTGGAAATGGGAGAAAAGGCGGTCACAGGTGTTGAAGGGATAGGCAAAGCAGCAATGTCAACTCCAGGTGAATTAACTGAACTAGTGGAAGCCTTAGCTTCAGCCCTAACAGTTGCCTTTTCCAGTCGGTCATGTTGCACTTTATCTAAATGGGTCTGCAAAGTCTTCCACTTCCCCTTATTCCAGTCCCTATATTCTTCATAATTAAGATCAGGGGAGCAAATCTGCTCCCTACAAGAATTACAGACAGTATGATTGTCGTACTCAGCTGAAGTAAGTGTAGTCTTGCAGCCTTTGCTGCAATACATAACACTGGACAAACTCGAGTTTGGCATGATTAGTTAAAAAGTCCAAATCGGGAAATTCCCATCACAACTGATAAAGTTAACTGAATATTAGCTAAGCTAATTAACAGCTGAACGCTACCAAAAACCAAAGAGTACTTCACCAAATGAAGATATCCAACCATCCGGTGAAAAAAAACCAAGAGTTGCTCAATAACCAGTGCTTAGTCATTGACCGGCAGAAACGAATTGAGCTCTTTAGCTATGTTGTACCTATTCTTCCCCAAAAGTGGGTAGGGCAGTCTACCCACACCCAAAACAAAAGAGCGCTACCGCGAATTTTGAGCCGCCACGTAAAGTAGAAACTAATAGCTATGTAATTATTTGGTAAGTTACTTATATAAAACTTAATATTATTAATGGCAGCATAGCTCTTTTCAATATCCCATAATCACGTCTGAGGTGATTATGCATATAGTTCTAGTGCTTCTTGTTTTAGCTTAAGGCTCTGCTATGTAAATATTGAACATGTGCCTTCTGCTGACAATAGCCAAAATATAAAAACAGAAAACAGTTGTGACAAAACTAATTCTCTACAAAATCTCAAGTACTGTACACAATATCACAGAGTTGAGCAAAAAAGACTTGGCCAAGGGCTTTTCACAGAAGTCTTTTATACACAGAGCAATTTACAGTACAACTTAAATCAGGTGATGGCTAACTCTTAAATTACTAAAATATCTTACCAAATTAAGATGGGTCAGGTATTTAAACCTTCCACCCATTTCTTCTCGCAGTTTCTCATCTTTCGAACCAGGAGGAGGCATGACATAGAACTCATCATAATATATACCAATACAGTATATGGCCAAAATTACACTGTGAATCATAGAAACTTTCATCACTCCACCTTTGGGATCAAGACTGTGTCCAAAAACTAAATACTGTACCAAGAAGAGTGAAACAATTATATGATGTACTACTACTGTTTTCTCAAGTCTATGAAAACAGGGATAAAGTCAGTCTGTCAAAATCACATAATGCATATGAACTGATTCCAAAGGTCATTTGCTCTATCACTTACATCACTTATCTACAGGATAAAATTAATGGCATCAAAAGATAACAAGATAAGATCATTGACAATACTCAACATAGCAATAAGACACTTGAATTTATTCATTATCCTCAAGCCCTTATACATTTCCAAACCATAATGTTGAATACAATTATACACTGAGGTACAGATTACTATGACACAAATAAGCATATGCACCAAAGAGTTGTAACATACTTCTTATGCCAACAACTCTCAATTCCTGACATTTTTCTTTGATCATAAGTTAGATATTTTTTAAACAACTACAATTTTTATACCATTCAGATCTTATCTTATCTTTGTACAATTGACTACAAGATTGGTGTTACTTAAAAACAACTTCTAAGTGAAACAGCAATCAGCTGATTTAGTCAAGCATTGCTCTGAGGTAAGTCTTTCAACAAAAAAAAATAGGATGTCACAATACAGACTGTCTTCTTTTTTATTTTTACTTTAGTTACCCAGCCATGGCAAACCTTTCTTTGTACAATAAAAGTATAGGTTGCACTTATAAGTCAGACACAATAAAAGTTACTGACAAACCAGACAAAATGTAAAATAAAATTAAAAGAGGTGATACATTAAAGGAAGATCAGTTTCTCCTACACCTGCTGCTGTCCCCATGCCTTCTGTGCTTGCTGTCACTGCTCCAGCCCGTGCATGGTTTGCCAGGAACCGCTACTTCCGCTGTGAAGGCAGTCTCCAGTTATCAGTGGGCTTGGTTATCAGCGATCGGGTTTTGCAGCGCTTGCCTAGCGACGAAAATTGGCAATTTTCGGAACCGATAATCACAGATTTCCACTTATCGGCACCAATAATCAGGTACTGGTGCCAATACATACTTAACAGAGGTGCCGATCTCCAGTTACAGTATTGGCGATTTTCGCTTATCATCACGCTGTCAGAATGGAACCCCTGCCATAACTGGGGACTGCCTATACGGTTGACCCCTGCCATTTGCAGACTCACAATTCGCGGACTCGCCTATTTGCGGATTTTTCTGTAGAACTTATCTATAAATTATTTGCGGGAAACTCGCCTATTCGCGGATCTTTTCATAGAGCAATATTCTATATTTTCATATTATTTTCGTGACTAAATACTGTACTGTACTGTGCCTACATATACATTTTATGATAAAATAATGATTTACAGTACCAATTTTCAAATGTTAATATTAAGTTTAATAAGATTAAATAATATGAAATAATAAAAATAATCTCTCTCTCTCTCTCTCTCTCTCTCTCTTACTGAGATGAGAGAATTTTTACGCATATGTAATTTGAATGTTTATTTGTTTTGTACGATAAATGATTTACTAATTTTCAAATATTAATACTGTACTGATAAAAACACAGCAAAATATCAATTCGTTAAAGAAAATATATAGTGAATTGGTAAGATTTTAGTGCTATAAATTTTTTCCCTCATCTTTTTCCAAGTCTTGTCCGAAAGCTTTGGAGCAAGAGGGGAGGGTGTAACCTGTCAAATATGTTGAATATCTTGACATATTGACCGCAAAGGGTAGAAAGTGTTGCCCACTCTTGGTAAAATATATCTTGCCCACTCAGTGGTCTCTCTCTCTCTCTTGCCAAAGGTGATAGATAGATAGATAGAAAGGGAGAGTGGTTGATAGAGAGATATACATAATATATACTGTACTACAGTATTGACATTTTTAATTGTTTAACTGATGTAAGCAACTCAGTTCATCTCTCTCTCTCGGAGGTTTTAAGTATTTGAGGATTTTAGCTATTTGTGGGTGGATGTGGTATGTATCCCCCGCGAATATGAGGGGTCGACTGTATTTCTGTAGTGTCTGTGCAGCTACGCCTGCTATTCCAGCTACATCTGCACATCAGAATATGATTACACAGGCCTTGTCTACAGTCTCTGTAGATTTGCCGGCTTTGGTAGCTTGCATTGCACCTGTAGCCAAAGCTGTGTCTGTTTCTGTGGTATCTGTGCCTGTGCATGCTGCTTCTGACTGAGATGATGTGCAACTAATACCTGGTGCCAGTGTTTCTGCTGCTGAGTCTTCCAGCAAGCACATCTTTGCTGCCTCTTCCAGTAAATATTCCAGGAAACTTTTGTTGCAGTCAAAGAAATATAGATACAGTACAATGCTATCTAGCTCTAATCACCAAAAGTCGCTTTCTCCACTGAGCCTTACTCTAATAATCCAAGCATAGGCTTGTGGTCTTCCAAGGTGGAGTAATGCAATTAGAAACACAGGTCATCTAGGACTGGGACTCCCCCAAGATATGTTCATTCCAGTTACTGTAGATGCACTTCCACCAGTTGAGACTATTTGTCAACCAAGTGTTGTGATTATCAAGGCAAACAAATCTCAGGTATATAAGTCCTAAGATACCACGAAGTCAGGCTTATGGATGGACAAGGCAGTCCTTCTAACTTCCCCCCCCTCTCCTCCCTCCATCCAACACCAGCAACTACCAGTCAACAGTTGCAGGAAAGGGCACACTCTTAAGTAAATATGCCTCCCAAAGAAACCTCCTCTGGTTCCTGCCCTTGCCATCTCCTAGCGGTGTCCCTTTCTGTTCATGATCAGCAGTAACACAAGCCCTTAAAAGAGAATGTATTCATTGTTGCCCTGGCTACAGAGATTCTGGACAGTGGGTCAAGAGACTCACACTCAGCTACATCAAAGATCCCCATACTCTTTAGGACTATTGAAGTCCCCATTTCCTCATTCCCTCCAGTATCTTCTTATAGAATACCCACTTTGATCTATACTACAATGTTCAATTGGTTTTGTTTTCTGATGAAGACAATGAAGAGGCAGCCCAGGTAATGCATGAGAGAGTTTCATGGACTGGATATGTGCAATTTTTTAACTCTCAAAGACAGCAACACGTAAAGAGGAAAACTTCAGCCACAGAACTGAAGCATAACAATAGAGACTGACGCCAAGACGCTTACAGTTCAACTGTCAAAAAACAGGGTCAGATGACTGCTTCTAACATTCAGCAGACATGACACCAAAAATGCCTGATGAAACCGCAGCAGTCAATTCTGATCTATTGTATAATGCCCAGATGCTCAACCAGATGCTGTTATAATCCTGCCAGTTCAAGACAACCCACAGTTCTTGCAGAGCATCCTAAATGTCTGCTGAAACTGTGGCAGCCAGTTCTGATCTATTGTATGATGCCCTATGCTCATCTGGTTGCTGTTATAATCCTGCCAGTTCAAGACAATCCACAGTTCTTGCAGACAGTCTATTCTGCACACTGCCCAACCTGGTACAGTAGATGCTTCAAGAGCGGTCACATGTCCCTGGTCTCCTCAATTTTCACTAAGCAGTGTGCATTTCTTCTGATGATCATATATTTGGAAGTCTTCCCATTCTTTTCGTGACAATGGTTAATCAACTCTTCCAACTCTCAATGCAAACTGGCCAATGAAGAATCAGAGGAATTTATTTCTGGTGACAGAAATTCATTTCTAGCTATAATGTGGTTGAGATTCCACAATAAGCTGTAGGTCCCATTGCTAGGTAACCAACTGGTTCTTAGCCACGTAAAATAAATCTAATCCTTCGGGCCAGCCCTAGGAGAACTGTTAATCAGCTCAGTGGTCTGGTTAAACTAAGGTATACTTAACTTTTCTCAATGCTACCTGTGACATATGACCTTCAGCCTACTTCCTATCGAAGCAATGGAAGGAACAGCTCTCCAAGACAGCCTCAGCTACCCAAAAAAGGCACTCTGGGTATCAAATGTATTTAATCAGTAATCACAGTGTAACTTAACACTGCCTTGGGAGGATAACAAAGCAATGACTTATGTCACATCTTTTGAAACCACACTGGTTCTTTCATTACTATGCTGGTCATAGTTATTGAACGAAGAATGTTTCTTAAGCTAAAAATACACAAAAACAGGAGATATAGACACCTCTGAACAGTGGAAATGACAGAGTTACTCTTCACTAGCCGAGTCAGAATACAAAATCAATCAATAAGGAGCTTATGAATACCAAAAGAGAAATAGCACACATTCACATCATCAATATGAAGAAATAACACTGAGCCAATCAAAAGAGAGCAAAAAGGAAAAATCTTAGACCCGTTAAACCCATCTGGAGCGTGGAGACCCATGTGAACTCTCCAGAAAATGTGAATGTGGAAAACTACATAATAAAGAAATAGATGAAAAAAGACAAAGCTAAGAAAGAAGTCTTTGCAAACTTGGAATGCACTGCACATCAGATGCAATTGCAGCTACACAAAAGAATGAGAAAAAGTTGAAGGCAGAAGGTGCACTGCGGGGTGGTCATGCATAATGATAACCTTCTTCTTTCAACTCTTCAAGTTAGTGCAGCAGGATCCACTTCTCCACCAAGATATAGGATTCATAATATGTAGAGATTAATATCTTACAAGAAATCACTGAAAGGCAACCAAGAGAAGCATCTGATAGTGAGAGTCACTTTAGCAATTATAAAGAGTTCATTTTAAACACAAAATAAATACATCTATATCATAAAAAATACTATGAAAAATCCTGTCCTAAGAATATTAACCCATACACCATACAGTGAGAATGATGTTCAAAACCAATATTGCGTAAGTAAAATTAGAAATTTGTTCAATGGATGAAAAATTTGGTTACGCAAATTTGCACATTCATTAAACACATCACTTGACTATATTGTAATAACAATCACATATATTGCTTTTTGAAGGTATCTAACATATTGGTACATACTATAATAATAAACACAAAACAGAAAGATAAATACTGACTTTGATACAAGAAAGTTAAATTAATTAAACTGCAAAAGGAAATGGCAGTCACATCTACTTATGAAATGAGGTCAAGTGAAAAAAAGTTTCAACAGGGGACATCTGAAATATTATCTAACTACAGCTTTAATCATTTCAACTGCTATTCAACATTTTGCTCAATTCTATTAAGACAAAATAAAAGTTAAAGAGGATTCACAATTCCTTTGCACAAATTCAACCCATAACAAAAAGAACTTTTTAATTACAGTACTGCATATTACAGGTAGCTAAGAAAAAATTAGCCTGTTGCCATGGGATTTACATACTGAAACATATAATAAAGACAGAATAAGAATAAACTGTTATCTATTCAACTACCAGTACTCACCAAGAGAACATTCAATAGCGTATGCAACGTCCATGACAAGTTACAGCATAAGGAAAATCAGGTATAGCATATACTACACAATTTTAAAGTGTTATTCTTAATACTACATACAGTAAGAGACAGGAATTCTAAGTATTAAACTTATCATGCAAATAATTACTCCTGCTAAAAATAAATATAATACATGCACTGTTTAAAACAAAATCTTACTGTTGGAAATAAAATAAACTATGAAACTTACACTGTTGAGTACTGTAAGGTACTTAAGACGTCCTCCGTACTGATTGAAGTCAAAATCATAATGAGGGTCATCAAGAGGTGGGTTTAATAACCAAGCATCAACGTAAACTCCCACTGACCAAATGCTAAATACAAATAAGTGTATTAATGATGGAAACACACTCATTGTTCCTTAATCAGTTCAAGCTCCTGTTAAACAAAAGTAGAATTCTTAGTGCATCTGTGCCATATCTTCATTTACACATACTACACACAATTGTAGATAACTAAGTGTCACAGCATAAACCTTATCTAAACAATACCTAATAATAATTCTTAAAAATTTTTTTGAAGTACTGTATTTTCTGCATACAAACTCTCATTTTACATCGTCTTAAAATGCCAGTATGACTGGGTAGGGCATCTAAAATTGTAGTAAACTGTAAAAAAAAGAATAATGACTACGACTGTACATAACAGAAATGATTCGATCTACTATAAGGATCTTTCTGCTCACTCACCAGCAGTAGTCATTTTTCAACAACGAATCAAGTTTAACAATAGTTACCTCTTCCTTCATGGAGGGAGACATGAATGTAACCATTGCATGCCCTTTACAGTACTCAGATGAAGGACCTCTTTAACATATGGGTTTGAATTACCTAGCAGCAACCATGTAAAAATTTAGTGACCCATGCAGCTTGCCAAAACTAAACCTGACATAGTACAGTCAAGCAAAACTTCAGCACAGCGTAAAACACACGGTAAAACTGTGGATATAAATTCAGGACCTATAACATCTACACCAACCTAAGTCACTAATGGCCAATGTGGGATACCAATCTGTAAATTATATCCAGTTACCCAGTCACTGAAAAGCATTGGCATCATATTTGCAAATGAGTGCTGTGGAGGCAACTGTCTAGCCACAGAAAGAGGGCTCTGGCTGCAATATCCCTATCTGAACAATTTTCATAACATTAGCTCAACCAAAATAATCATGTCACAAATGCTCTTTTCTCATAGACTGATCAACACTTCCTTCAACAATCATCTTCCTTTGAATGTTGAACTGGTATTCCACTTCCCTCTGTTGAAGTAAAAGATAGTGGCATAAAAAAATATGTATGTATATATATATATATATATATATATATATATATATATATATATATATATATATATATATATATATATATATATATATATATATATATATATATACACAGGCAGACCTCAGTCATTGGCAGGCTTGGTTATTGGCAATCCAGTTTTTCAGCACTTGTCTAGTGGCAAAAATCAGCAATTTTTGGCGCCATATGCACCAAGTTCGCTTATCAGTGCCGATAATCACGTATTAGTGCAATACATACCTAACAGAGACGCTGATAACCGGAAATCGGCTTTTGCCAGGTTATCAGTGTTTAAACATCATTTACACCATCGGAAACAGAACACCCACCAATAACCGGGGACCACCTGTGTATGTATATATATATATATATATATATATATAAATAAATATATATATATATATATATATATATATATATATATATATATATATATATATATATATTACTTTAGTATGATAAATCTTTGAATACTTCACATGCTATTCATTTTCACTCAATGAGGAGCTAAGAAAATGAAAGGCTACTATAGGAGCATAAGAGCACGTGATATGCAAGGACAAGAGGGATAAAATGTAAGAGTGAAATATATAACTGCTATCCTACAATACCACTGGAAAAACACTACACAAGCACACAAGATACCACCTGTCATCATCATAAACATTTTTATTTGGGAGAAAAGCTCTCTATCACGAGAGTTCATAAATATTCTAAAGGGTCCGCGATAATATAGCTGTTTAAGGCTCGTGTAAAATTTCACACGAGCCTTAAACAATTATATTATTGTGGACCCTTTAGAACAAACACTTTTATGTCAAGTTTTACCTTAAGAAGTTAGAAAAAAATGAGTTCTCACAACTCTTTTCTGTTCATGACTGCTCAATGATGCAGTATTTACAAAATTGAAAGTATCAAGTAGAAAAGAAATACAACTGAAAAAGGATAAAAGTTTATCAAAAAGACCAGCAGAAGAATGAACCACAAACAGTGAGTGATTATGAAGCTTCCCCTTGTTAGGCAGCTTGTTCCAGCTGTTTATAAACAAGAACATAAAACAGTTTACAGTTAAAACAAGTTTTAGATGGCCTACTTACTGTCATAACAACATTTTAAAATATTCATAAAAAATTAAGTTTGTATTTGTATATATAAATACTATCTTGTAGAGGCTCCATACTATAGATGAACATAGCACATGCACGTCACTAAGCCTAAAGGGCCTTTTACATACATAGTTTTAACTGTTAGTTACAAATGAATGGTTGACCTTTAATAAAACTAGTGTAAAAGGGTATTTTTAATCAGTTATACCTGTTTAGTTTGCCTGCCAAACATTAATACTAAGTCTTTTCCCCACAGATGTTGCTCCTGAGAAAAGAAAACAAATTACTGTTTTACACACACTGCTACCTTTCTTGCTTCACCTCTTCTGTGACTTGCCCCTTCTTTTATCCTACCATCATTCATTACATAAACTCCCCAGTACATTGCACTTTGACACATCAACTGCTTCTATTATCTCACTGTCCCTATCACTATGTATTAACTGCTTTACCTTCCTAGTTTCATTTTGCTCATAACCTTAATACTGTTCACAATTACTGCACTCAGTTTCTCTCCATATTACTCCATCATCACAGCATCATCTACTAACATCAACCATTTCACACCATTCATACTACAGTATAGAGTACAACTTTATACTGCATACACCTATGTCCTTTCTCTGACTTCTCACAATATTCAAAATACATATGTATATAAATATAGATACAGGTACTGAAAATCTTTTTTCCTAAATATTCATCTTATTTGTTTGATTTCTAGTGGTAAACTGATTTTGGCTTGGATCTACTCATGCTCACAGTGGCACCAAATGACATGTATATAAAACTGAATTCACAATGGGAAGTAAAACTCTCACAATAATGATTATGACAAGTACTATACTATCATTATGACAAGTACTATACTGACTAAAAATAATATGTAAAGGAACCCTTGAAGACTTTATTCAAAACAAATTCTGCTATACACCATGCAATCATTTCATATCAACTGAAAGGTATAACAGATTTACAATCCAATTAATAAAAATTGGTCAGACAAACATGATCACATCATTTACCCACCAAATAAGGTGAAGGTAAAAATACTTGCATACATACGTGAATTGTGTGAATTTAACCTCAATATATCTGTCAGCTATAACTAACAGATTAGGGTATGCATGTAAAAGGCTCTTAAAACTCAAAATCTTTTAAAACACTTACATTTCACATTTAACAGGCCTCTTGATTTTACGAGAGCCTCAATGTCACACACATATGCTGTCCAAACTAAGTGTCAAATCACTGGCTGAACATGAGAAAGGTACTGTATCTAAAAGTTTGACTCCCCGGCCAAGCCCAGTCTTATTTGCCAAAAGCTCCGACTTCTTGATCATACTGTAGACCCTAAATACATGTTACTTACAGCTGGAGATGAGTATTAATTACAGCCAGAGTGAAAGGGAGGAGTACAGTACATCGAAAGTAAGAGATTTCAAACAGTACATCAAAAGGAAGAGATTTCAAACGATGTGAAAATTTATTTTCTTAAGATGTTTTCATTAAGCAAATGCAAACCCCTTACTGAAAAAAATAGCCACTTATGAGTGAGATTTCTTCAGGAAGATTCTATTCCCACCAGCAAAATGTTTGGTGTCATAAAACATGTCTGCTCACCCAAAGTGGTTCTGCTAGCATCCATGGCTCAAGTTAAGCCAAGATAGGATAAGATGATGATACTGTAATGGAACTTATGATCTGACCTTTATGTACAGATGGGACTTGGCTAACACTGTACCAAGGTTTGGTTCCAAGACCATGGCAAACTTAATTCAAATCCCGTATATAAAATGGTGTAATATACTATGCAGTATGGATCTGCATATGCTAACATAACCCTGCACATCCTTCTCTATGCAGTGCACAATGAAAATCATGTCTACATTACAGTACATGTACTTATAATACCTAAAATAATGTAACAGCTACATAAATATAATTGTTGTTAACCTATTTTGTTTAAGGGTTGCATAATAAAAATAATGTCTGTATGAATGCAATACTGATGTGACCATAGTAACCTTAGCTACATAAATAGTAAAATGTCAGTAGCAAAAACATAACATCTTGTTTTATTCAGCTTACTTTCATTTAATAGCCTGAAAGACAAAGTGCAATTACTGTAATATACTCCAATTACTGTTAAAATTAAAAGAAAACTGACATTCTCTCTCTCTTGTTTTGTTGACACAAATATGAATTTAACTGTTTTTATCAGTTGCAGTAAGCCTTCCATTTCCTCTTACATAATAGTGATCTAACTGCATCTTTGATAAAGATGTGGTTAAGTCATAATCCACTTTTAAGTCATAATTATGCTACTGTAAATATGGTGGTAATAGTGACAAGGGTAATAATGATGCCTTTATGTACATATTTAAATTGTTTTTGCTTATGCATTTCAATTCTTGGAATGCTAAGAACTTAGTAAATTTATATTTGCATTTTAGAAGTACCCAGTATTCATTTTTAATTTCTTACATGCATTTTGCAACTTCTGCTACAACAGCGAAACTAGGTGAACTTGAATCAGACATAATAACAAAAAAACTAAAAAAATGATCCTGAAAGCTATTAAAGCTTGAAGGCTACTCAAATAAGCGATAATACTTCACCAAAATCCAGCCATACAACTGAAAATCAGTAAAGAAAAGGTGCAGCAAACCCCTGATGTTACTGGAGAACACAACAGAAACAGAATGTTTCCTGCTGAGTTGTTTCCAGTACTCCCGGAAGTGGGTGGGGCTCGTCACCTACACTAAACTATCGAAGTGCTACTGCGATTTTTTAAATAAAGGCTGCCGTGTGAATTAGAAACTATAGCTATGTAATTACTTGGTAAGTTACTTATATGAAAAAAAGTTTTCAGTTATTGCTGCTGACATATATATAATATTGTAAATGTTCCAATGGTTGCATCAGTAATGAAAGTACAGACTGCTTTTGTTATTACAAATTCTTTGAACAAAACATCTTACCACAAATTGTACTTGCATCATTTAAGTGTTAAAAGAAATGTAGAGATGATTTACTATGTGTACTGTATACTGGAAGATATGAGTAGATTATATATAGTACACAAAAACCCTATACGGTACATAGTATTACACCATTTTATATACAGGATCCTGAGTCTCAGAAATGTTTTACTTATGTAGGGGTCTTACAACCAAACCCATATATAAGGCACACCAGTATATATCTAAATATTAAGATCAACAAAGGCCAATATACCCCAAAGACTAACAGAACAGCAGTGTTAATGAGGATGGTGAGGCTGAAATTTGAAGAAAGTAATGTCATTCACTTAATCCCTACCATTCCCAACAAACAACTAAGTCAAAATGTGAGAGCTTTCAGGCAAGTAAACAAGGCACTCTTCCCAACAGGAGAGGTCTCACAAATCTTATTCCAGCGTTATGTAACCAGCAATTCAATACAGTACTCAGTTTGTTCATCATACATGGGGCATTAAGGCTTTAGTAAAAGTAAGGGTTTATACAGTACTTGTGTGATTTCATGGACTTTTGTGACAAACTTAAGTTCATTTAAGAGTGATAGAGTATATTTAAAAAGAACTTTGTTGACACTGCAGAGCCATGCATAAGCCACAAAAGCCCAAATATCAAAAAAGCTCAGCAATTTAAGTCAAGTGTTATTACGTTTAAAGCTATACAGTAATAACACTGATGATAAAAAACACAGTGAAGAAACTAAGATAAACACAAATACTTAATCTATGAAGATGGCATACATTTCAAAATAAAATCTATATCAGTTTCCTAAGACAGGTACATAAAAATTGTTTAATAACTCATGTTTTAAGTTTTAAAACAACGTGATAGTCCATAACATACAAATCCTTCAGTCAACTTACATTAAACTTCATCACTGTACTTGCAACTGGCATAATACTAATGGAGTACCAGTGGTAGTTACAAGGTAAGAATAAGATAGACTGAGTAGCAGGGAAAAGGAGATAGCTATTCAATACTGTTAAGATTCCTTATGAAATCCAGTGTTGTATGTTTGACATTAAATTTGTTTTAAATCTTTAAAATTTTCTTACACTAATACTTACCATATTTTAAATTTAATAAATAGAACAATACGCCAATTCAGAGATCCTTCATCACTGAGAGAACAGTAGCACTACGTGCAAGCTGTCTGCTGTATTCTAGGACGGGAAACCTAACACTTTAATATTTAATGAGCATACGAAGATAAATTGTTTGTGAAAATAAGGTGTCTGACAATCCCCAAATTCATTCATTAAATTTAAACCCTCACAAATAGAAAGCAACCCCTTTAAGGTCCTGACCAAAGTGTACCTGTGCTGTTGACACCATTAGCAAGCCATCACAATTCTATCATAATTTAATCTACTTTGTACTATGAGTGAATTCTGGCAGCAACAAGACCGAAGAGAAAAGTAAAGACCTAGGAGGCAGTAAAAGGACCAAACCAGAGACCCTCAAATGATAATGCATGTTCATTTAAACACTGCATAAGTATTTCCTTAAGAACATATGTACTAGGACTTGGAAGCATACAGAATTATTGCCAAAATTAGTAGAATCCAGAGGTTCTAATGGACAATAAAACTTTTGTTCAAATATTCAGCCAGAACACCCATGTTAACTTAGTCAAGAAAGGCAGATTACCCTGGTTTAAATTTAAAGCATTAAGCTAATTATCCTAACGCTATTTACTTTACACCTTTCCTTCTGAACCATTTTTTCCTGCATTAGGTAATATTAAGCATTTTTCAGTTTTAACTGCCTTTCAAATAACCAATAATGAATTTTAGGCCTCAATATTAGCATGTTGCTATTTCATTTAAGCATTCAGACACATTTTCAGTAAGTCTAGAATCCTTCATACCCTGCGCAACCAAATATATCTCTGTTCCTTGCACCTCCACTAACCTTGTTCAGGCTAACACACCGACTAGCATGCCCAGGGATCTATTAAATTTTAATCTAATTTTGGTAAATACCTTGCATATTCAATAAAAATTGTTTGTTAAGCAACCTTAATGCTACTCAATTTCCTTAACTTCCAAGACCTAGGTCAAGATATGCTTGCCAGCCTACCCTGTGGCCTAGTTAGGCCAAATGATCAAATTATAAAAACATTAAAAGTAAAATATGAATTTTTTCTAAATGTACAAGCCACAAATTCTGTGCAAGCTGGAAATGGTCGTTGAAGCTCGGTAACAAGTTGGTTAACTGGTGGTACAGGTAGGTAGGTGGGTAAGGGAAGAGTGCCCCCTTCATCTGATTTAAGCCAGCACTTTTCCTTCAGCATCAAGAACTATGTGGTGTGGTTGAAGTGAGATGATGGTAAAAGGCTCTGGTTTGTAGACCTTGGAAAAATACAAATTACATATTAAAATTTGATATTTGTCTTTACAAAAATACAAACCGTTGACCTTCTTGTAAAGGACTTACTCCTTAAGTGGGAGAAAAGTCTCTCACCTAACAGGCAAAGCTCAATATCCCCCTGGAAATGTCATGCTCCTGGTCATGATAATAAGCATGGCACTTAATGATTCCTTCAACATTCAATATAATCAGGAATGGAGATGCAAGACCGATAGGGCCTGGGGCCTGAATGAGATGTGTCTATACTCTGACTCTATGATGAAAACTTTGGAGACAAAGTATTGCCCAAATAGAAAGAGAACACACAAGTCAGAAAGGCAGCTAACACCTGGACCAACATAAATGGTTGGGTTCAGATGATAGCTTTACTGGCTCCCTTCAACCAACCAACCCTTTACAAAAAGGGAAAGCAAGGGTGTCACACTTTATGAACTGTAGCTCTAAGATAGGGTGCCTAATTGTGAAGTCTACTTGCTTCATGGCAAACTCAGCATGTGCCTGACCTGGCTGCTGCTTTGCACAAGAAAGAAGTAAAGAAAGAGAGAGAGAGAGAGAGAGAGAGAGAGAGAGAGAGAGAGAGAGAGAGAGAGAGAGAGAGAGAGATTAGTCACTCATTCATTCAATCTCTAGTTGTCCATAAGGAGCTTGGAAGACTACACAAACTCTTAAGCAGCTTAAAAAATATTCAATTTTAAGTTAAATAAAAAAAGTGAGTTATTTACTAAGAAAATTACAAAACTACCAAAGCCTCACATACAGTACACTTGAAGCTATTGCCCCTGGAGAAAAATTAAGCTTTCAGTGAGAGAACTGGATGAAGCAGTTTGGAGAAATGGTTCCTCATCCCAAATACACTGCAATGACGTGAACATTCATGGAAGAGTCCTAGAGCATAAGTCTCTTCAGACACCACACGTGATTGACGACCCACCACAGCCGATCTGGTTGCTCCTGTCAAGACAGGAACTGCACTGTCATCTCCCTAAGCCTGCTGAAGCGAGAAAAACCTCAATGCTGTCTTGTCTACCAATTTGTTCAGATACTTGGTTACTGCTGCTTCAGCTTCTAACCAGACAGTGTGCAACAAACAAATCTACCCAGCAAGGTAGCCAAAGAAAAAAGTGCTGGCTTATGACAGGTAAGTGGGGACTCCTCCACTCACCCATCTACCTCCAATTAAGCACCTTGTTACTAAGCTTCAATAACAGCTTCCAGCTCGCTCTGAGGAATACTGTTTCATTAATGGTAATGATTTGTATTTCCATAGGAACAAATATAAATAATAGTGAAATGGTACCACAGTGCAACCTAACTTGACCTACTCTAACCTAGGGCACTGTATTCAGTAATTTTTTGTTTCAACCAGAAATAGAAATTGTAAATTTGGACTACTTCCGCTACTATCAATGTAATTTAAAAACGTCTAACTTTTTCTTCCATACAGCAGCCATGTATAGTTAACACAATACATAATAGTATAATACAGACATTGTAACATTTGTTACAATGATGCAGAAGGGAGGTCTTTGCTCTTTTTGGACCCCATTAATTTTCGCAGAAAGTGTGGTAAACTGGAGCACCATAATTACAAAAAAAAAATGCCGTTAATATTTATCTGAAAACTACTCTTGTAAACATACCAACATACAGTAGGACTATATAATATCTACATCATGCTCATATCTTAATCATTATTCATCTCCGATGTTCTAAGTGTCATTGGAAACAATAATAATACCCAATATCCTCCCTAATTGGTATACTGTTAAACACCTTTTTCTTACAGCAACTGCGCAAATTTTATGGCCTTACCCTTACAATTTGAGAAATTTTCTGATAGATTTTTTTGTGGGTCTAACAAATTTTCTGCTAATTTCTGTTATGCACAATTATGAATCTGACAAATTTGATGCTCATTTCTGTCATGCTTACTTGTTTAAAAAATCCCTTTACCTAACAAAGTGGGAAACTCCAATCAAAAACCTGACTCTTAAGTTAAGGTTAAGTGGGAGTCCGTGGGGAGCAAAAGACTGCCCACAGATCAGGAAGGACCTGGCATAATAAGTTAACTTGTTGCAGTTCTTGAGGGATCCAAAACTCATTTGTTGAACAATATACACAGTTCTGAACTGCTGCTTAAGTGTTCAGTGATAATTTTCTTTTATGTTTTTAAATAAAAAACAAATATAAAACTTTAAACCATACATTGTTGTTAGCAGAGAACAGAAATTTCTTTACTTTTCTTAAATATTTTTTGAAAAATACACTTTATAATTCTTTTTGCACAATGAAAATTACAGAGAGTATCTTTCTTTGCTCTTTATGCCTATCATTGCAGTATACAAAACCTGAGAAAAATATGCAAAAAATTATATTTTCTAAACAGGTTTAATGAAAACTCTCTTTAAATGGTCCCTGCATTTGGGAGAGATGAAACTCAAACCTCCCATCCACTTTCCAGACATCATCCTAATGCCACAAAAAAAATATTTATTATTATTAAAATTTCTATTTTATCTGCTACGGTTCATGTCACTTGAATTTCAAGAGATGAAACCTGCATGAGGTCACTAGAATACCAAGGTTAAGTTTTGTTAGGTTATTGTATATCCTTATTATTCATTTATTTTCATTCTTCCACCCCTACCCTAAAATTAGTTTCGCACTGAGGCATCATTGTCAGTGAATACTGGGAGGAGGGGAGTAATAGGTTAGACTGGCATTTCCAATGGAAAAGTAGATAACCACGCATAAGAACGCATCCACATACATTTCTGTGAAATTTTCACATAACATACATGCATGTCCATCAAGGCTTTAGTAATGAATGCTTGTGAATGCAATCATGACTACTCTGCAAATCTTACGACTAGCTCAATCTTTCTTCAGAGCTGATGAGTATGAAATGAGCATCACAGTTTTCTTTTTACTACTTAAGTACTTCTTGTTTCATTAAACATAGCTGCCATGAACATTTATATTTAGTTCTATGAAACATCCTTACATTTAATCCTCTGCATATATATATCTTTGATGATACATATAGGGCTTGTTAAAATATCATTTTAAAGCTGAATACTTGCATTACATTGTAGTATATTAAAACTGGAAGCAACAAAAAAAATTTTAAGTCAAAATAACCAGTTGACATCATTTGCAGTCATCTGAATCTCAATCACTGACATTTGCATCAAAGCAAAATAATGATGTCTTCAGAACATGAAAGTGTTAATATCACCATTCTCTTTACATATTATATTTTCTTGTAAGCTATTATGAAAAAGTACTCAAACTAGTTGTAGCAATATTTTGGTATTTTGGTAGGTAAAATTTAGACCTTGACAGCAAAAAGTCATATCTGGTAATTCTGCCAGAAACACCAAGGATATTTTGAATTTGGATTAATGTTTTTACTCAATTTAGTATGACTAATCTGAGGCACTACATGCATTACTATGTGAGAGATACATTTATTTTGCTCTATGGTGCAAATTAATTAAAATAAGAATGCTGCTGAAGAACTAATTTTTTACTGGGCTCTTGGAAGGTCACAATTATTGCTTGCCTGATAATAATTACATAGGCTACATTAACATTAACAGTCAGTCAGTTTATGAACATGTACTGCTGGATTTTTTTCTGGTATTTGGAGAGATCTTACCTAGGCTATAATTAGTACTAGTCTCAACAAATATAACAAGAGACTTAGACTACATCTGGTAGGCTGTGTTGCAATACCCCACATTTTTGCATACATCAAAGGGCATCCAAGAGATTGGACTTTTTGGCATGGAGGGTTCAGTTAGGATGTATTCCTTTAAAATACATTGGCACTTTGTAGTAAAGGTTTGAGGGAGGTCCAATGGTGTCAAGCTCCCTCAACCAATACCTTAAGTTAGGTTAGATTAGGATAGGCTTACATATTATATTTCACACCATAATTTAATGAGCACTAGGTCAAGCTAAATGTAGGATTCAGGTTTGTAACCGTCTCACCCACTTTGAGAGGAATAAGCGCCCTAGGTCAGGAAACTACCCAGCATTTGCCTTCTTTTCATATGCCCAAATACCCTGGTCCCATTAAAGCTTAACTGTTGAATGCAATGTTGGATTTATGTTAGGTTAAGGGACAAATACTGTCAACAAAAATTATGGTTTGCCAATAAGAATAACTAGAATAGACCTATATTAAGTAGAATATAAATTAAAACTAAAATAATAATCAAAATCTGATAAACCTTATGCATGTTAACCAATATACCCTATCGAATTCATCAGGACCACAATAAAAAAAAAAAAACACAAAGTCTAGACCTACCAGAGAGACCATATTTCATCAGTTTCGGAATAAAATGTATTATTTTTTACTCTTTCTCCTACCACTGAGCTGATAACTTCACTAACTAACCTGCGAAGCTGCACCTTACTTAACACGGGGTAGTGCACCTTACCTAACAAGGGGTAGCCTAGGGGACACTTTCCTTTCGGAACAATTTTGAGAAATTTGGTTTAGTTGCTTTGGGGTATTCTGATGCCATTGATCAGTGTTAATCCCCCAACCACTGACCTGAGTCTATTTTAGACCTAAGCTCCCCGACTTAATCTAAACAAGATTTGATTTTGAGCATCTACAGAACGAGTAACTAAGGTTACAGTTTGACATTATAGACTTACTAAGCACACCTTAGGAAAGTCCAGCTTGTTCAAATTGCTAAGCACTTAGCATTGACATTAACGTTTGTTAGGTATTTCTCATCAGTGCTAATCGCACGTATGGTTTCTGTACATCAGTCTAGGACCACACACACCTAAGTAGTTCATGAATAACGACATCAGTCTACGACCACACACACCTAAGTAGTTAATGAATAATGACATCAGTCTACCATGTATAAAACCTGGCAATAAGATGATAAAACTCGGTCGAGTTAAATTAATGTAATTCAGTGGTTCGGTGTTTATTTGGCAGCCGGGCGAACCAAGTCTAGCCTACTAAAGGTACATAGATGAGACAAATCGTTAAGGTTAGCTGAATTAATTAAGTGTACCCCAAGACCTCTAAGACTGTTAATTTAACCATTACAACCACATGAGCCTAGGCCTGCCTATTCTTGTCAGGCGGTTTACAATATAATGCTCATTGTTTAATCCTCCTGATTGAGTCTATTTTAGACCTAAGCTGCCAAACTTAATCTAAACAAAAGATTTTATTTAGCGTATCTACAGAATGAGTAACTAAGGGACTGCAGTTTGACAATATAAACTTACTAAGCACACCTTAAGCAAGTGCAAGTTGTTCAAACTGCTAAGCACTTAGCATTGGCATTAACGTTGTTAGGTATTCTATGTGACGTCATTATTCCAATTACGTCACCATGTTTACGTCGCTTACTGACATTGAGCGTTCCCTATTAAATCTCTTTAAAATCAAGCAGGGCCAATATGGGTTATTATTAATCACAGCCGATTCACAAGAGGTTTGTAACTCATTTATATTCTGAAAAAAGAAACAGAGGAGCCTCAAGATGTGTATGCATATGTTTTGGGGGATGAGTTAAAATTGCACTCATTAATTTTTCCTAGGTAGAAATAGTACTTGCCATTCTATACCAATTAACAACTGGCTTTTATTGATGTAAACATTGAAGATATACTTAACCATCACTTTCATTAAGATTTCCTTGCGATCATCAATTTGGTGTCAGCTGCCGTGGAAAACGGTACCACGTTCCACAATGGATTCACTGGAATGAATAATGCTGTACCGTGACTAGAAATGACAATATAGTGCACCTGGAACCCTCTCTACATTATAATTACAAAATAATAGAGTAACAATGAACAACCAGTCATGAGAAGTGCATCTTATATAATGAAAATAATGTCATGCACAAACAAAAATTTTATCAATAGAAGCTGGTGGGAACGTTCCCGTTGCTCATACACATTCCAGCATAACGGTGTAATTGTTGATACTCACCATATCCAAGAAAGTCAGGTACTTAAATCGCCCACCAAATGCCCAGTATGCCACTTCATATTCTGAACCCTTTGGTGGTTTAACGTCATAATACAATCCACAAGTATAGCCAAAAAACACACCAAAATGAACGATAAACAAGAGAACCTCCATGATTGCCGGCTCTCTCGCCGAGTTCGTAGTTAACCCTAAAGGAAATCCCGAAATGAAGCGCATACAGAATTCCTGATTGGCACTGGCGGACTTGGAATCGGTGGCACAACCGGAACGACGAATGAATGACATACCACAGTCTCCCAGTAGTCAAATCCTTTCATTTCTTATTATACTTTTCTTCAATAATTATGTTATGAAAAGAAAAACATATTTACTATACTCAAAGTTCTCCAGTCATTCTTAGATGGAAAAGTACTTAGTTCTCTATAAGTTTACTGCTGGGATACTAAGTCGCCATACTGAAACACTTCCACGGGCTTAAGATGGAACTGAGTTTATCAGATTTATGAGAGATTGTCTCTCTCATCTTTAACGGTCAACTGATGCTTTTATCGTTATTTCGTTCCCCAAACTAAATTTTCAAAAAGCTTAGGATTTAAAAAAACTCATGGCTACTAATGAAACTTAAAAATAAAATGTACTTCAATCTTCTGCAGAAGACCTGGTTTGCAATTAATTTGAAAATTCCACTGGAATCGTACACATAACCTCCAAGGTTCTTGGCAAGGATGTACCTGCCATTCTCACCACGAGGCTCAGAGAGGTAATCGATTGCTAAGGTCTAGACTGCGATATTGAGCCGGCAAAAGCCCCGCAGTTACAGGTATCAAACAATCGTCACAAAATGACTGGTAACCACCAACCATCGAATGTTTTGTGTACGGAAATTACGTCCAATTTATAACAAGGGCAAGGCCCTCTCCCTTCTTCATGATATATTTTCATAGATCTAATGACTTATAACATTCGTTACTTTTTTCGTTTTCTCTGAGTTTGCAAAATCCCAGTGCTGTTATATAGGCCTATATGATAAACAGGCCTACTGATATTTTGGGGGTAAAAGTCATTCCACGCAATTAATTTGATAACTTATTTGCTTCTTCCTTTCCAGGTACACATATGTGGTTTGGATCAGAACCAAATTTGATTTGTACTCTATACGTTTTATAGTTTAGGGCGTTCTGAAATTTTAAAACCAATGGATCCGTTTTAAGTTTTAAGAAGGTTATGAGGGGCAATGAAAACCAGGACGATGGAACAATAAATGTCGGTATGGATGGTGAAAGAACAGAAGGGTTAACTCGTACAAGTATCCGAAAGAAAATATAACAGGTGATTTTAGGATAAGAGAAAAGGCGAGTCACAGAATAGAAGTGTCTATGGAAACCGAGGTGGGAAATGTGAGAAGGGAGTTTTGAACAATTCTCCTTTATGGAAGTGACGTGCAAATGTGACTGAAAGAAAAAGGACAGAACCTGATAATGTGAATTTGAGCATCGTATATGTAGCATAAGAAAACTGGAAAGGAGTAAGAAAAGTGAAGCTACGTAGTGATAGTGACAGTTGCAATGTTTTTTTCTCTACGGGCCACCCATTCTCAGGTAGACACTGAGCGGATCCACATATTTTCGTGCATACCTTCTAATATTTTAAAAGCGTACAAGAGGGACTGATTTCGGCTTACAACAATCAAGACAGAACAGTTTCAGATATTTCACATACGAAAAAGTTACATAGCTCTGAAATTAAATAAACGAAACAATGGAAAAACGAACATAGCTTCATATCTTTCTAAGAACATCGTGTAAGCTTCTCACACACAGATTTTGTGACAGAAAAACACGTATTTCGGAGTTGGGGACAGACTCCTGATGAGACAGAGTATTGTGAATTCAGTGTCATAAAGAGCAACTTATCATTGGAGTTGAAGGGGATACGTTAAGGGAATCCAAACCACAATAGCTATTGAGAAGAGTCGCATCGGGCTGCATTTTACATATATACCTTCTTGGTCGATGTGTTAGACCTACCACAAGAAAAATTTGTATACCTTTGTTTCTTCTATATTTCCTCTTTACTTAGACGGTGAATAACATACCTAAAATGACCCTATAGCAGAAGGCGGGGCAAATACGTAAGAATTGTCAGCAGCATGAGAAGAGCTTTCAAAAATAAATCATGCTCTCTCTCTCTGCATATGCTTTCATAACATCTTCCCTAGGTTCCTCTTACTCCTAAAACTTCAAAGCTCAAACGCTTATCTAACAGAAATAATTGCCTATTTCTTATGGCTATCATAAAAAAAACTCAAGATAGAATGTGGTGCAAAGCACTAAAGGGAAGAATTATACGACACACGCAAAAATTACAGATTTACATTAAAACTCTGCACGTGACCTTCTCAGTCTAAGGTAACACAAGTAACTGCCGTACAATATTTTATCGGTACGTTGTTGTTTTTTAAGTAACAAAACATTTAAGATTGCCAAATTTGATCACTGCCGTAAACGTTCAGTGCCTTCCGTTTAATTCTTAGCTACTGATAACAATAAGAAACAAAAATTTATAATTCATCTAATATGAGTACGTTACAGAATCTATCTATATAAAGTAAATGCATTGATAAGTTGACTTTACTGCAAATAACATAAACTGTACAATGATGTCGTATCCATGGTCTAAGAATCTCCACATGCTAATGACACCGGATTCGGGATTACTAGCCAAGATTTGGAACGTCGTCGGTCCGAAACGCAGTGAAATCTTAGTAAATATTAGTCTGCTATATAAAGATTTTTAGTAGTTCCCTGAGGCTTGCAATGTATCTATTGCAAGCTTTAAGGATTTTCAACCTTAAATATCAACTAACGATCGAAAACTCAAAACTGTTGCTCGTCAGGATAAAAAAAAAAAAAAAGCTGGTGAAGTTTGCTTTTGTTGGTTGCTATGTCATTTGGACAATGAAAGGGCTGATTCCTTAGTCAAATTTCCCTATTATTCAGAAAAGAGCAAGATTTGCAATTTTTACGCTTATTTATTTATTAATTTTTAGTTAATATTTGGGTCTATTAGTTGTGGGGTATTTGATGGATAAATACCCAGTCTTAGGGAATTAACGTACATAAATGTTGGATTGATAATAGTGACTTATCTTACAAGGATATTTGGAGAGGAAGTTGTTTCAAGTGCAGCCTTGTATATGAAACCTCTAAAAAGATGGTCGTAACAGCTTAAAAGTCTTTTAATAGTTATGAGCATAGACATTTTCAAAAGTCAAGAGTACTGCCATTTTTTGTCAGAAATATTTTCTTTTTACCGGGTTCTGTATTTAAGGTTTTTCATGAAGAGATGTAATGAAACGTTCGTGTAACTATTGCGTTTGTGTTTTATGAATGTGTCTTTTCTTATCAAGAGAAATTTCTGTAAAACGCCAGTATATTCTAGGAATCAGTCAGTAGGCCTATACTTTTCTCGCCAAGTGAAGAGTTATCCTCACTTTTGTCGAAAACCACTGTTACATGGATCTATTTTCACGGCACACTTAACAGTCACTAAGCAAATTTTCTTAGTTTCCTTTTCCCTTGTTATTTCTTTGACGTTATAGTCGTAGAGTTTATTTCCTTGTTTGAGTTTTATCAAAGCCTGTATAGCAGATGAAGTAATCATCACCTGTGTATGTACAGGACGCATCGTTAGAGTGGTACCATACGGTTTCATTCAAATGAAACGCTTAAGGAACCGTTTACTCATCGAATGCAATCCAGGAATGAGCATAATTGCAAAGTAAAATCATTGTCAGGAGTGGGATTCGAACCCACGCCCTCAGAGAGGACCAGAATGCCCATAGCCCTTCTATCGGAAGGGAAGTATACCTTGAGTCTGGCGCCTTAGACCACTCGGCCATCCTGACATAGAGACAATGTTGCGAAATATATATTGAAATTATTTTGTATTAAGGGTTACTATGGAAATATTTGTGTCGTACTTATGTATAAGTTAAACTGCAGAAATTTTGCGATGCTTAGCAATTCTATATTTCATATAATCTTCCGTTAGTTATCATCCATCCACGCACAGCTTAATACCGTTTTCTTTGATGCATCAGCTGATCGAGAATGTTCATTTTTACAAAAGAAACAATGCAACTGAAGCCGGCTAACGGTTCTGCAAATCAATTTTGTTGGAAGAACTATTACAAGAAACGCATATTTGAGGATTTGTTTTTACAGTAACAGAAAATATTCGTCATCGATTAGATTTCACGTGGATTTTTACTTTTACAGGGTTTGTAAGCGACGGTCATCGGCAACCCTGTTACTGATCGCTGAAACCTTTCCGGTGCAACTCTCCTACCATTCCCATCCCCAGGCCCCATTAGTTTTCCTTAATCTATTACGGCACTTTTTACTTTCTTATTTAGAATGTAGAGACAGCAAAGTTGCCAACAATGAAGTTATTAGCAGTAGCTAGTGGTTCCAAAGCTTCTGTTATGATACCATGCTTGACACGACACCGAGTAGCAATGAAGGTCTGTGGCTTTTGAAGACCATGCTGAAGTTACTATTGAATTTACAATGCGTATCACATTGCAATCTGGCTGAATAAATACCTCTTGACTTCTCATGCTTAAGCTGCATTATTTCCTTAATTGTCGGTAGTGTATCAGTCAAATAACTTGGTTAAGAAATGTTTTTCTCGGGGGAAACGTGAGCATTACTGAATTTGTGACAATAAATGCCATATGTTACAGTGATAGTACGAGTCCAGGAAGTACGGAAAAGCAAAAGGTCGGGGAAGGAAGGCGGTTCACGTTGTCAGTGGCTATGAGCCATTCTCAGGTGTCAAACGCCAGTGAAGTGCTCTCATATTAACCCAGTTGGATTATTTTATGGGCGTTGTTTCCAATTACACATTTGCGAGGTGAGATCTGCAGTGTGCTTGGCATTAGGTAGTTGGTGGAAGTCGTCTTTCCAGGTTGTATTAAGGATTGTTTACGTTTTGTTGCATGCAACTGTTTTACCGGTGTCTGGGTAGTTGCCAGTAGTCGCCAGACGTTGGAACGTACTTTTATATTACACGAACTGCAAACCTAGGTTTTTAAGACATATATGTTTTCTCGCTTGTATAGCATAACATTCCTTATCGTATACTTATTTCTGAATTAAAGACCCCACCCCGCTGATCAAAGTGGCAGGTGGTCTCATTTTACGATCAATGGTCGTTTCTTATAGCTGAGCGCTCTTAGCAATTATATTGTCTCACGTTTTCGTGAGTGTGTTTCGAGTCATTAACTAATTGAAATAATACGAAAAATGCGGAATAATGTCTTTTCACTTGGCAGAGAAAATCTATAACGAGACGTAAAAAGATTTTTTTCTTTTAGGCACGAAAGGTTATTAAATCATGATCATTTTTCAGTGGTTAACAAGTGTTGTTCCAGTTATAGGCCTAAGTCTATCTTGGAAAGAGTAAACAAGTGTATATTCCACATCGGTAGGAGGAAAGTAACACCAGGTCCTTAGGGGGGGATTAGTGCACTCACGTGGTGCACTGAAGGCATTTTTAAAGGTGTTAGCAGTGTGTTCCATCGGCCCCCGGCTACTAATTTTATCCAGATTCCCGCTTCTTTTATTCTTGCTACCAAACCTTTCTAATTACTTATTACTGTAACGGGTTTTCTCTCAGTTTCATATGTAGATCCTTGTGCTGTATCTCTTTTATTTTTTGGATCTCTTTATCGGGCTGCCCAACCACTCTGACTCCATTTTTCACAGCCTTAAGTGCTTATTAGCCTAAGTGCCCTAGTGACTGACTTAAAACGAAATTTGATATAATCTATCACAAACCTAGTATTAAAGTTGTTGCAAGCAGTAAAACTGCCTGTAACAACTGGAGCCTTAACAGTAATTGAGTTTTACAGTTCCTTACATGACTTTCTTATCATTGATTTTCCATTTGCATGAGCGATTGTTCTTAATTCCTCTAGTTTGATGGGTTAGACGAATAAAAAATCAAATGCAGTGAATTATACACACACACACACATACATATATATATATATACAGTATATAACAGCTCTGTAATTCAGGTTCATTAATATATTTCATTGCCCTTTGTATTCTTTAACTCAAACTTTATACTTACTGTGTTGTAACAAGGACAAAATTGGACGTTGTAATAGTTTCTTTGCATTCATCCTTTTCATGATTGTCAACCTCAACAGTATTATTTTCTTAACTATTTTCCTTGATAATTGACCGGCCCCAAGTTATAATTGACGTATTTGGATTTGGAACAGGTAGTAGATATATATATATATATATATATATATATATATATATATATATATATATATATATATATTTAAAATTGATACGTCAGGAGCTAAACTGCCCAAAAAGATAGGATTAGAGTAGAAAGGATGGTTCTGACTCTGAAGGAAGCACTGAACAAGCTTTTGTAAGTGAGGTGAAATGGAGAATTAGGGAGAACAGGAAGTGGGATTGATGATGAAATTTGTAGTAAGGATTTTCATCATTTTTCTGAAGATATATAGCCTTGAAGATTATATATATATATATATATATATATGTGTGTGTGTGTGTACATATATGTATTATGTATGCATATGTTATATGGACTCCTTCCCATCCTCCTAAACCCGCTTACTTTTTTGTTAATATTGCCTCAACCACGAAGTGGGAAGGAGGTTACATTTCATTGGTGTCTGGAAAAATTTTGCCAGAGCAGATGAAATTTAGGAGATATTTTCAATATACAACCTTCTTGGGGAGAAATTCGCACTGAGTCGATGAATTGTCGCCACAGAAATCATCTCCACCTTGGGCCTATTGCAAAGAGTTTGATAATATATAGGTCACCTAATGGATGACTACGACCCTGGAAATATCCTTCCATGCTGGCGGATTTTCTGTGCTTCCATGGCTTAATAGCTTGTTATGTATTTGAGTGACCTTGACGGAGATTTTTTACTTATATATTCATTTATTTTCATAAGTATTCACTGATAATTCTATTGTATAGCCTCATTTTCTTCGTGTTGCTTGAGTGATCTCAATTCTGTGGAAGTTTGATTACCAAAATAATGGTTTGCAGTGGCATGTATAATAATAATAATAATAATAATAATAATAATAATAATAATATATTATTATTATTATTATTTCCATCACGGGCAAATAGAGCAGGGCTCACAAAGTTGTTTGTTGTAAACCGGAAAAGGTTGTTATAGGCATTAAAAAATTTAAGGGTAACCTGAAGGGGTCCACAGGAAGTTGCGGGTAAGGCTGGGAAGTCATATGGCTTGTTTTCGTAGAGAAACTATTCCAAATCATCCCCTTCAGTGTCCCGCCTACGTCACTGCGTTAAGGTTTTGAAATGAATTGGAGTGACAGAGGAATGAATGCCGAATGAAATAAGTGTATGTTTATCATTTTGTTTATGATATTTTAAAAACTGTTTATGATATATTTCTAACAAATGCGAACTATCATTCGTCAGTGATCATACGTTTGTGTAAGGAACTTGGGCGTAGGTTAGACCTAACTAGAGTCACAGGACAGTTTTATGGGTTTGCTGGAATACAACTCACAAGTCAGTGTTTTTTTTTTTTTTCTTTTTTTTTGCTTTAAGTATTTTCTGGTTAGACGCGTTCCTTTCCTTTTCAATAATGTGGGCCAGTGATCTAAACACACTGATCTGTCCCTCAATCCCTCTTATCTCCCTGACATCCCACAAGCAACCTTTAACGTTTCAGTGAGCAAATCAGTTGTCGACGCATGGTGCTCACGCGCGCTCGCCAACAGCTTAACGTCAGTCACGGGATCGACATTATACATAGCGCGGGAACATGGGAATTCAAGGACACCCAAATAATGTACGAGGAAGGCGCCTCAGTTCAAAGAGTTCGCCCGTTCGTTCTCCGACATTAGTCACTGGATTACTCATGTGACTCATCAAAGGGAATTGATTGCCTGGTTATTGTCGGTCTTAACAGCCATGCCCCAGCCAGGTGGCTTTGATGATAACCGGATCTGTAGTAATCACGCCTTTGCTTTTCGCTGGTTTGTGTTTTTGAGAAAGTAAAGATATTTTAAAGAGTTTTCCTTTATATTTATTACTGTTGTTGTTGCTGCTGTGAATGATTTATACCAAATTCCAGCGTTCTTAATTGGGATTTACATGGAAGCATATTAAGATAAGGCTGTTTAGTATCTAAATACTCTGTTAGTCACAGTGAGTTTTGATTAATAGCAAATTATATTGTACATAAATGAGATTTTTGTGTATATTGACAATGTGAATTATTTTGGATGGTGTCTGTTATCTGATTATATATGTAGCTTATTCCTTGTAGCTCACTTGTTTAAGGATTGTTAAATCTCTCTCTCTCTCTCTCTCTCTCTCTCTCTCTCTCTCTCTCTCTCTCTCTCTCTCTCTCTCTCTATATATATATATATATATATATATATATATATATGAGAGAGAGAGAGAGAAAAATATCAATATATATATAGATAGATAGATAGTAGATATATATATATATATATATATATATATATATATTGTATATAACATTCCACGCGTGGTGCTGGATATTCGAATAGCACCAGCATTTTGTATCCATTTCAAGGTATTTGGAAAGCTGTGTTGAAAATACCTTGTAATTTAGACGAAGGCTTTAAATTATTACTTCCCAGTTCTTCTAAGGCTTGTAATACTTGTCATTTAAGCTCATTTATTCCTTCGTGGTATTACTAATTCAGAAGAAATTCCTCCGGATTACCTCCCGTTACTTTAGCTGCTATTTCTCTCCTCCTTAAAGGAACTCTCTCTCTCTCTCTCTCTCTCTCTCTCTCTCTCTCTCTCTCTCTCTCTCTCTCTCTCTCTCTCTCTCTCTCTCTGCTTTGGTTGTTTAATCGACCTTAGTAAAAGAGATCCTTCAACTTTCGAGCGTATGCGTAGCACCTGTCAATCCATCTTCTTCCAAATTTGTTGTGCCAAGACTCCGAAGGAGTTACCATGGAATTCTCTGCCTTATTTTGTTTTCCCGACTTCTGTGAGTTTCGTCATCTCAGTTTCTTTAGGGTTCTTTCTCGACATTTTCTTTGTTTTTAAAGGCCCTTGAGAGTTAGGTTAGGTCACGGCACTCGGTTATATGTCCCGTCGACCTTCACAGCGTTTTACATGAGAAAGGTCTGCTCTCTCTCTCTCTCTCTCTCTCTCTCTCTCTCTCTCTCTCTCTCTCTCTCTCGTAGGCGGGGTAGTGCCGTCACTGCACCTCATGCGGTACAGTGTAGGCATTACTTAAGGTTCTTTGCAGCGTGCCTTTGGCACCTAGCTGCAACCTCTTTCACTCATTTTACTGTACCTCCTTTCGTAATCTCGTTCTTCCATCTTACTTTCCACCCTCTCCTAACAATTGATTCATGGTGCAACTGCGAGGTTTTCCTCCTGTTATACCTTTTCAAAGCTTTTACTGTCAGTTTCCGTTTCAGCGCTGAATGACCTCATACGTCCCGGGACAGTGACTGGCCTTTGGCCTAAATTCTATATTCAGTTCAATTCTCTCTCTCTCTCTCTCTCTCTCTCTCTCTCTCTCTCTCTCTCTCTCTCTCTCTCTCTCTCTAAGTATGTTGTTTCAGAAGTTTCAGTGGCAAAGTAGGTAGGTAGGTAGGAAGGAGGGAAGAAAGGTATTTAATACAGGTATTTTAAGCCACATTCTTTATTAAATATTTGCAGTAATATTTCAGTACGCGTTAGGCCCCCCTTTTATTAAAGCACTCATAAAAGTTTGCGTTTCCCTGTTGGCCTTAAGAGAAACCGAGAGTATTTTCAGTAACAGTCACAAACATTTTTTCGTTAGTCGAAAGTATTTTAGGTATCAGTACAGTCTTTCGTAAATCGAAAGTATTTTCGGTAACAGTCACATTCTTTCGTAAATCGAAAGTATTTTCAGTAACAGTCACTTACTTTATCGTGCTGATGTTGTCTAGACGGATTTTTGTTAAGTAAGCATTCGAGAAGGTTCCTATGCGTTACGCTCCTTTTACACCTTCGTTCGTCCTAAGACCTTCAAGGAAATCATTGTTTTGAATACATTAGTGAATCAAGTTCATTATTATTTTTAAATGCATTAGTGAATTACGCAGTAGTCTAATTAAGTTACTCTTCACAAGCTTAAGTGTCTACAGTAATGTTATGCTTGTGTCGTCTTAAGCACGCGCGTTGTTGTTGAAGGTGTATAGAGCTTAATATTTGATCATCCACACGATGTCAGTGGTATGTGTAAGATGACGTCATTATGAGTCATGCTTGATACAAAGACGTATTTTCTTGTCGCATGTGTTGCTTTGCTTCATGGTCGGTAGTGTGTCAGTGTTCTCTCTCTCTCTCTCTCTCTCTCTCTCTCTCTCTCTCTCTCTCATTTAAGGAGTGTGTTGTGGCGCAAGTTTCAGTACTGGAGTTAAGCAGGGCTAGATCATAAACCACTTGGAACACAGAAAGCAAAGTTCCAATGCTAAGTAAATAGGGAGGAACAAAGGTTGTATGACTACAAGTATCTGAAATCACATTTTTTATAGTATATTTACTCCTTTATTAAGGTACTCTTAAAATGTTTGCGTTTCCCTGTTGACCTTAAGAGAAAGCGAGAGTATTTTCAACAACAGTCACGTTCTTTCGTGTTGATGCTGTCTAGACGAATTTTTGTTAATTATGCATTTAAGGAGGCCTTTCCGACGTTACCTTCCCTTTACCCCTTCTTCGCTCGTCCGTAGCCCTTCAGGGATAGCATAATTTAAATACGTTTGTGAACTACGAAGATAACTGAGCCTATGGTTTGAAATTTATGCTTGTTTCGTGTTAAGCATGCGCTTTGTTATTGAAGGTTTATTGCTCTTGATATTTGATCATTCACGCGGAAGATGGTTGGGTATTTGATGACGTCATTATGAGTCATGCCGTATAAGAAGACGTATTTTCTTGTCGCATGTGTTCTTTTGCTTCACTATCGGTAATGTCTCTCTCTCTCTCTCTCTCTCTCTCTCTCTCTCTCTCTCTCTCTCTCTCTCTCTCACAGGTTTTGGATGACTCATTTAAACTGCACCAATGAAAGGTGTGTTATCTGATACAACTTTATATTGGCTTTGTGGACTGTACTGTACAGCTTATGCAATTTATTGCTATTGACAACCGTCCATTTTTTTCCTAAGGTTGCATTGTTTTGAAAAGGATTTGAGAAATGACTTTCAGCACAAACCGCACATGAACGGTTATCATATTTTGATGTGAAAACAAGTCTGTAATATTGTTTATCATGCATACACAAATTTAGACATACACATTTATATACATATATATGTATATACATACAATTATAAATGCTATTTACATTGTTTTAACGTTAGGCTTTTTCCCCTTACAGAAAGTAGCTTACATATAAGATATATATATACACACACACATATATATATATATATATATATATATATATATATATATATATATATATATATATGTGTGTGTGTGTGTGTGTGTGTGTGTGTTTGTGTGTGTGTCATTTCTGCCGATTATTTATTTAACTCGCATAACGTTCGGATTTAGTCTGTAATGTATTTTCACCTGTAAATGTCACCTGGTCGTCTCCAGACGGTCCCTTGGCCAGTCCTCTATTGCAAAGTGTTGACAGTACCTGAGGTATTCATGCGAGTTTAGTAAGTGCTGTTCATTAAGATACAAAACTTTTTCTGCTGTGTGGTAGTAAGGAAGACGCTAATATTCTGATTGATAATAAAATTATTATTTTAGTTTTCTGTAAAAGAAAGTTTTCTGCCCGCACTTTTTCTGTCCGCCCCCAGATCTTAAAAACTGCTGAGGCTAGAGGGCTGCAAATTGGTATGTTCATCATCCACCATCCAGTTATCAAACATACCAAATTGCAGCCCTCTAGCCTCAGTAGCTTTTATTTTATTTAAGGTTAAAGTTAACCCTAATTGTGCTTCTGGCAACGATATAGGACAGGCCACCACCGGGCCGTGGTTAAAGTTTCATGGGCTGCTGCTCATACAGCATTATACTGAGACCACCGAAAGTAGATCTGTTTTCGGTGGCCTTGATGATACGATGCACAGAAAACTCGATTGCGCCGAAAAAACCTCGGCGCATTTTTCACTTGTTGATATTAGTGTTGTTATTTGCTGTTGTTTCTGCTATGTAAATATACTGTATTAAACTAGAATTACAATAAATCATTGGCAATATGTCAAGAAATCATACTCGAGGTTATCAGCATGTTTGATTTAGTTTGCTATATGTTTTGTTAGCTGAAATGTATTTTAATTTCGAAGATGGTGCACAGTACTTTTCAGTTACGTCAGGATCCAGATTTTTAGGTGTTTGTTCTCTCGAATAATGTTACTTAAATCTGACACAGTAAAATATGATATGATCACATATGATCATACCAATACAGAATGATCACATCAAAGGACCATGATTCAGCATAAACGTACATTATTCTAGAATTTAAAGACATTTATCTTAAAGCTAACAAAATCATATAAAAGTAATGGTGGTCACAGAAGTAGGCTTTATATGCGAAATATCCTAATATATGTGATCACTAAAATATGCATTATAAAGCATGAATAAGTTTCATAATAAACAGATTATATTTATTGCTAATTACTGTTGTGGAAAAAGTGAGTAACTGTCTACAACAAAGTTTGTAGAAACTACGCAGCTCATTAGTGTATAAATAAAAGTTCAGATGGTATAGGGGTGGTATTGATTTGTGAAAACGACAAATTTATGTGGTCAGACAGTTGGAACTTGCCATTCAGATATTTTGAAAAAAGAAAATATAAATTTTCTGAGTCCAACAATAGGACAATAACAATATCTCCGACATATAATAAAAGGAATGCAAACCCAGAATGCAATAAATAAAACACCAATATTAAAATCACAAAAAGCATTTCGAAGTCCATTCTTGCCTTTGAAACTGGAAAACGAGTCTTCAGATATTGGTCGAAAATAGAGATTATTAAGATTTTTTTTTTTTTTTTTATTTGTGACGGGGGGTTGGGTGTGGTGGAACCCTTGGAATGTCGGCATAACTTCCATTTTATTCAACAAATGCTTAAATGTAAATAGGCTTCCTTGCAAGCTAAGTGATTCCTCTTTTCAAAAGTCAATCATGACAGTCCCAAGAAAGTATTTCGACAGTAAACTTTTATTTGCAAGCCATACCTCGTAGCCGGGTGCATTGTGGTTATTACTTAATATAAGGTTCTTTGCAGTGTTTTTTGGCCGCTAGCTTCAACCCCTTTCATTCCATTTGCTGTACCTCCGTTCATATTATCCTTCTTCCATATTACTTCCCACCTTCTCCCAACAATTGCTTCATAGTCCAACTAAGAGGTCTTCCTCGTGTTACACCTTTGGAACCTTCTTTATCCTCAATTTCTCAATTTCCATTTCAGCGCTGAATGACCTCATAGGTCCCAGCTCTTGGCCTTTGGCCTAAATTTTATATTCCAATTCCAATATCCAACCGATGAATCTGTCCCAGTAGTTTCAAACAATATTGCCAATAAAGGTATAATTTCATACTGTTAGGAGGGAGATAAAATTTTCTAGAAAATTGCTCTGATCACGAAGGCGATTCATCATAACACGCTGGATATTACCGATTCGAGTCAAGTCGTTTTTTACTAGATAACCCAGGTAATTGAATTCCCATACAAACTGTCAGTAATTTAATGTTTTTTCTTATGAAAATATCTAGTGTTCATTTCCAGTGTTGTGGTACATAACGCATACAGTTTATATTATTAGCATTAAAATTTAACTTGCAGAGAACAGTATCAATTATGGAACTATTGATTCAAATCTACAAACTCCCTGCTCAGAGAGAGAGAGAGAGAGAGAGAGAGAGAGAGAGAGAGAGAGAGAGAGAGAGTTTTTTTGCTGGCGGATGGTTCCTGGGAAGGAGGGGTCTTGCTAATCGATAGTGACCTTATTTTCGTTGTCCTTATGACCTACCTAAGGCTCGTTGTTTGCCGCTTGCCAAGGTCGCAGTGTGAGGTAAAGACTCTCTCTCTCTCTCTCTCTCTCTCTCTCTCTCTCTCTCTCTCAGTTTACCTATAATTGTTTGTTCTTTAATGATAATCTAGACAGGGTCTACGTGCGTATTTCTATAGTTGTCAAACTGCTGATTCATTTAATGCGATCCTTGAACAGTCACAAGCAGCAGACGAGAAAGAATTTGAGATATTCAGAATCAGTAGTAGTAGTAGTAGTAGTAGTAGTAGTAGTAGTAGTAGTGATATAACGCTGCAAAAATCTATACGCCGTCGAAAAAGATATTTGCAGCAGGACAAAAAATATATGAGCCAGCATTGATTTATGGTGACTATGCTATAGAAGAGCAGCTTATAATCCGTGAGATATAACTGTCTCGCGAAACAATGGAAGATTCAGCAAAAAAGTACTCTTGGTCACTGGCATAAAAGTAGGTAAATGAATTGTATCGATGAGGCTGGGCTGGGGTGCACTATTGAGGAAGAATTTCAAAATTTCCCACGAGGTTGTTTACCACCGGTTCTTCTTCAGTGGGCGTGGCTAAGGTTTTGTTGGTGATAAAGACTTTACTTGCCATTCTTTCATTACTGTTTTTAGTTTTCTGTGAGAGAAAACTATTGTGCCGGCTTTGTCTGTCCGTCCGCACTTTTTTCTGTCAGCAGTTATTTCTGTCAGCACTTTTTTCTGTCAGCCCTTATTTCTGTCCGCACTTTTTCTGTCCGCTCTCAGTTCTTAAACACTACTGAGGCTAGAGGGCTGCAAATTGGTATGTTGATCATTCACCCTCCAATCATCAAACGTACCAAATTAGGCCTACAGCCCTCTAGCCTCAGTAGTTTTTATTTCATTTAAGGTTAAAGTTAACCATGACCGTGCTTCTGGCAACGATACAGGATAGGCCACCACCGGGTAGTGGTTAAAATTTCATGGGCTGAGGCTTATATAGCATTATACCGAGACCACCGAAAGATGGATCTATTTTTGGGTGGCCTTGATTATACCGAAGGAACTTCGGTGCATTTTTTACTTGTTTTATAACTGTGCCGTAGTCTCTCCCACTGACAGTTTCCACTTTAACTTTGTGAGTTAGTACACTTGATGATTCACCTTGATATGAAGTGTTAGTGGGTTGTGTCAACTTTTTATTAGTTGCATTTGAAAACCAGTGGCTTACTAAATAATCAGTTGATGTGTTAATGATCTGTAGGGAAGCGTAGCTGTTATTCATCAGGAACGCTGTTATTTTTTGCCCAGTGATTTTTTTTTTATTGTAGCAAAAATATATCAGCACTCATGCAACGTGTGTGTGTCAGAAGGGTGGAAAACTAGATTTAGGTCAAGGTTTCACCTTGTGACATGACCTCTAGTTGGCTTAAACCCTGCTGCAGAACGGTGCATAATCAATTAGAGAGAGGGAGGGCTGGTAGTTATTTCTTTTCTTAGTTATTTCTTTTCTTTGTGCATAATTTATCTGACGCTGGTTAATAGACTAAAGAAGTGCCCGCAAAACCCTTCGTGAGTTTCGTGCTCTGTAATTTTGTCCTGGAATTTCTCGGAAGCGTGACTACGCTCTCTTTGTCGGGGCTGCATCTACGCAGCGATCAATTCACGACCCTATACTTCGCGGACCGACGCGCCGTAAGTAAATATTTAAGAACTTCAAGTTATGTGGACAGGCTCACCAACCCAAAGCAGAAAGACTGTTCAGTTTCGGGCATAGAAATGCTATCTGCACATTATCAGATGAAGCAAAAAAAAAAAAAAAAAAAAAAAACAGGTCTTGATGGCTTGATGATTCGATGTAATCTTCAAGTTAAAATTCTGTGGATAGAGACTTAAAAGCCTTTGTGCCTTCTTTGTTTTCATTTCCAAAATAATACCTATGTAACGGTGAAATAGGTCTGTGTATTTGGCTTTCTGGATGCTTTATCAAAGATCGGAATTGTTATAAACTCCAAATTTTTAATGATTATTCATCACATCATACTGTTTTAGCTACTCTTTTATAAAACTAGGACCTACTTGTAGTTTTGGGTCAGTAACTTGCATCTTATTTACTTTAGAGACGTTCTAGGTTCCAAAGCCTAATAATTCAGGTCCCATCGTTGCCGTAAATAAGCTGGGGAAACTGGGGCCCGGTTTTTGAACTGTATGGCAGGAAACTGATGCACAGTCAAATTCAAAAGTCCTCCGACACTCGCTGGTCATTACGTGAATGTGTGTCTGGACGTGCTGAATTTGGATGAATCTGGAGCCAGCCGCCTTAAGTCCCAAAGCTCTGGATTATGAAAGCCTTATTTTTCATTATTATAGAGCTTAAGCTTAACGTAGTCTTCCCGCCCTCTTAACACTATATCTGTACTGATACCTTTTGCTACTTCCTCTGATTATTAGATGATATTACGAACCTACTTTCGTATGTAAAATATTGTTGTTATTTATTTTCGGAAGTTCTGCTGTATGTGGTCAGTTACGATGTATTTCTCTTAGATGAAAAGAATAGAATATCATTTCGCTCAGTTGTGTGTCAGAAGGTTTCATCCTAAATTTGGGTCAAGGACGTTCGATCCGAAACACGTTTGCAGAACTTCGTGCATTTAGTCACGGGAGAGAGAGAGAGAGAGAGAGAGAGAGAGAGAGAGAGAGAGAGAGAGAGAGAGAGCGTTCCATTTGCGTTAGTTTAGTTTCGAAAAAATTTTGTCGTTAGATTAATACTTTCAAATTAAGTTGAAATTTCCTGAAACGATATTATATTAGCAGAAGCACATGCCCCTGTGTTTGGCTTGACCATGGACTTAAAATCCAATTGTATTATCTCACAAGCTACTACATAGTTTACCCAGACGTTTAAAATTTTATTGGGAGAATCGCCAGTCACAAAACCGTTACTTAGTATTTACCAGGGGGTTGATATTAGAAGCCATATCATTTGAAGCTGCTCAGAACTGTCGTTGCAAATTACAACTTGAACGAATACTGTGAAACTTACTACTGCATTTAAGTATCAATGATTTCATTATCGTAGACTATGATTGAAAGTTATAAGAGGTCAAGCAAAAAACAAACACGATAAGACGGAAGCTCCTCCCCTTTCTAAAGTTGCCAGATGTCGCATTATTGAGCAACATATGTCCGAAGATTTAAAAAAACTGTATCCTCACTTTCCTTGCCGAGTGTACATGTATCGTACCAAATAAATAATTGAAAAGACAAAGTCGTAATGTATAGCTAATGCAGTTGGCCACTTATACTCTAGTTGTAAAGATTTATTTTTTAATCCTCAAATAAGCCTCATTTTTATTCTTCTCTGGACTCTGACCTTAACAGTTTTAACGTCTCGAAGACAAAGCTTGTGAATGTGAACCGCAACAGGACCATGATGGGGGAGCGAATCGTTCCAAAGCAGACAAATCTTAATCTGCAATTTGGTCCAATGAAAGCCGTTGATTGTGTTGTTCTCTGAACTTTGTTAGAACATCTAGTGCGTCTGATTATATGGAGTAGTTTTTATTATTATTATTATTATTCAACAATTGCGTAGACGAAATGTATGGTGAAACAAAGGTATATTTCTCCTTAGAGTTTATTGATTCCTTCTCACATTCCTGAAGAAATGGGAAAAGTAATGTCGATAAACGGATGAGAGTATACAGTAGTGTCGCTGAAATCTAAAATGTTCTTCATTTTTATTAACGGTAAAAGAACTTTTGTAATGACATTTATTTATCTTGTGATGTACTTCCCCAATTCCTGACCGGCATTATTAAGCTAAAAAGAAGATAAGGACACGTGTGTGCATAATTACAAAGAACGCAAGTTCAATATAATTAAAATCATGAGAGAAGCACCTAAAATGAAATAAATATACATTAGAATGAAAATGAAAGTGGTAAACAAAATAAATGTCCGTTTAACATTGGTTTAGATACTGGTGTAGAAAATATTCTTTCACAACCTTGTCTCTGTAGCTCAAATACGTGTTCTAGATATCGATGGTCAGTGCAATCACAAGAGTTTCTCCTTGCCATTTGACAATGCGATATATTTTAAACAACGTCTGTATTTTTATTGTTACTGTTATGCATCACATGTTTTTCATCTGCATTATGATTATTATTATCATTATATTGCTATAAACAGTTTTCCGAGTTCGAGTCTCCGGCCGGCCAATGAAGAATGAGAGGAATTTATTTCTGGTGATAGAAATTCATTTCTCGGTATAATGTGGTTCTGATTCCACAATAAGCTGTAGGTCCCGTTGCTAGGTAACCAGTTGGTTCTTAGCCACGTAAAGTAAGCCTAATCCTTCGGGCCAGCCCCAGGAGAGCTGTTAATCAGCTCAGTGGTCTGGTTAAACTAAGGCATAATTAACTTTTCCGTCAGGTCTTCATGAAATTTGACGGGAAACTATCCGATTTTTCCCTGATTCTTTTTGCCCTGAAGGATTATAAAGTTTACCAAATTTCAAGATCACGAGGTTCCAAATATGACAAAAATTGTCAGAAACCGGACATGAATACTACTCTAGATAAAGCATTTCCAAACATAATTATAATATTATGTCACTAATCAGTTTCCAGTTATATACCACTTCAAGCCTCAGAGCTTCTCATCAAAACGACAAGAATTGTAACTTATATTTTCGATTTACAATATTTTTGGAAGAAACTGTGAAACCGGAAGTTACGTGTCTGTCATTCATCAACGTTTCCATCTGCTGTTTACTGATGTTTTTTTTAAATTATCTCGCAAATGTGTTAAGTGACATATGCCTCACGTGACTGGGGCTGATTTCTGTGAGGTTTAAGCTCAAGTTTTCAAATTAATGTTGTATCAGGAGGAATAAGATTGACTTTAAGTATCGGGTTGCTTCATATTTGTTAGTTATGAAGATTAAATGTTGCGACTAGCATCAAACTAGGCTTTTTAAATTCTGAAATATCCCCCTCCTTTTCTGTAAACATGATGAACGTTCTCTGGAATTAGTTGGTTTACCAGCTGTGATGGATAATTGTACATATTCATTATTACTGTTCTTTTCCATCCTTCGCATGTCTCACGTTCCTTTCATTTTTTTTACACACTTCTCTAAGTTAATTTGGGTGTCTCCGTGTAACTCTGGTTGTTTCACTTTAGGCGAACCTCATACCAACCCGGGCCATTGCCCAAATTCTGGTAGTTTGTTGACAGAAATAAGAGGGTTGGTGTTAACTCTGGATTGTACCAACCCAGCTGAGCAGACCGAAAGAAGCGCACAGGTCAATATGGAAAAAAGGAAAGATGATGATTTCAGGAGAAACATTTGAGTAGATTTTTTTTTTCTAGCATAGTTCTTTCAACGACTATTGTGTGGTGATACAGTTGCTCGGCTTGATTGGTCTTAAATAAACTCTGTTTTCATTTTAAGTTTGGGATAGCTCGTATTTTTTCTTAATTTTCGGTGCCAGGTTTAAGAGCTGAGCAACAGCTGTTTCATGCAACAATGATTTTGCAAAACAGCAGTGATTTAGTTTTGAGCAGTGATGGTGTCTTTAGTGGACTGTATCTTCAATCAGGTTGCTGAAGACTTGACTATTGAATATTTTTTCTGTTTTCCATATGGTACCAAAAGCGTTCATCGATCCAAGGATCAAGTCAAGACTTATAGTCACGATAGAATGGACGTGGCAACATAATATAATGCAAGCGACGTATGACGCATTCTCTCACGGGAGTTCCGTTTTCCTTGATATCCAAGCAGCGTTTTCCTTGTATTGTCTTTTTTCTTCCTCGAAGAGAGCGAGTATTCCCGCGCAGACTCATTTTCTTCCCACTTGCAGACCGGATGAACCACAGTTTATCCAATACATAACATTTAATTTTCTTCCTATTACCCGGTTATTTTCTGGAATTGCTAATTTTTCCTTGACTTAAACATGGATTGAATTCTTATTTAGGAATGTCACGTTTGTTTTTATAACGGTAGTCAATCACAAGACTGACACTGTAGAATTCAATTTTAAAAATTATAATTTGTGGAGGAATAATCCAGGTAATGTCCGGTCTTTGTGTACGTATTAACTTCATTTGCTTGCTTTTCCACCAGTGGTTTTGTTGTGGAAACCCCCATTTATTGAAGTAATTTATCCGTAGCTGGATATCGTGACAGACGATCATGACCAGACCTCGTATTTACTCCTGTTTATTCCGTCAGGGGCCAGTATCATGAGCAAGGGTTCTTGCCGGCAAGAGGCCGTCTTAGTCTAAAAGAGCAGCAAATGCAGAGGTCCTCCCCAGCAATGTGATTCCCTTCCTCATTTCTGTCTCAATTTACAGGCTTCTGATATGAGGAAGGGTCCGTGCTAGACCAACAACAGAAGCACGGTCTAAACTTATTTGTACAGTACAAGGAAGGTCTACCGAGAGTTGCTAAGCTTTGACGTAAAGATGTCAAAATCATTGATTTGGTCCTTGAAAGTGTAGATGTTAATATTTTCATGCTTGACCTCAGTACAACTTACGACCCTTTAATTTTAGGCCGTTCATGCATGAATTAAGTCCTTTGGCTTAGTTTTCTGATTAATGCCACTTGTAATTCTTTCCCCTCATTTTTGTGGCGTTTTCGAAAAATCTTGATATGTGGTGTGGCGAGGACGCGCGTAAGTCCGGATATACGCTTTTCTAGACCTTCATCCCCCAGGTACCATCATCCCCCAGGTACCAATCGAACTTTCCATCTAATAGTAGGCACGCATGCTTTCGGAGTTAACATTCACCTTCGCGCCTCTAACTTAGATATGTTGCCATAAGGCTTTTATTCTCTGAACACAAAAAACGTGAGTCTGGAATGATGTAAATCTTGTTGAGTGCCAAACTCGAAGTATTCCATGGTCATGGAGGTGTGCGGAAGATGGAACTGATTTGGTGGCCTCGATTGTTCCCCCTTTTCTGGCCACAGGCATTTGAAAACATACTCAGGTGGCTGCGTCTTTCCTAAGGAATTGCCTTATTTGTGTGCTAATATTTCTCATATTCTGATTTCGGCAGTTACGACGCTCAGTATCCCCTTCTGTCAATTGTTTTATTTAACCGGTTAAGATATCTGCGCCACTCTGTGCGGCTGCGTGATCATCTTTGGTACTACGTGTATTGGTAACCATATAACCAGTATTTTCAAATTCATAGCTGTTTTAGCTTATGTACAATGATCTATCTCATGCTGGAGTATGACTTCTCATGCTTGAGGGTATTCATTGTTGCCTTCTGTATATATATATATATATATATATATATATATATATATATATATATTTATATATTATACGCCTATACTGTATATATAATATAACTGATGTCTTTAATTTGTTAATTTCGAGGTTACTAATTGCCGTTGTTCAGTTTCGTGCATTGTTTTGGGTAATATATATATATATATATACATTTATATAATATGTATGTATATTTGAATATATATTTACATACATACATACATACACACACACACATATATATATACACAGTATATATATATATATATATATATATATATATATATATACACATATACTCAAAGGTTTTTCTTTGCCCTGAGTCGGTGGCGTTGACGTATACGGCAGTGTTGATGTCATTAGCAATGAGATTCAGAAGGACAGCGATACTGAGTTGTCTGTTTGTTCTATTCTCCGCTGACAGGAAGTGAGGTGAGGCAGAAACGTTCGGCTCTTTATACTGCTTTTAAAAGATGAAATAAATTCCGTTTATGATTGAAAAGAGGATCCCTTCATGTCTCAAGGACACCAGCGTAGCCAAGTCAGCTCTATTAAAATGAGACATATATATAATATATATATATATATATATATATATATATATATATATATATATGTATATATATATATATATATAAATTTATATATATATATATTCCTTCTAGTGCATGCACACACACATTATATATAATAATAATAATAATAATAATAATAATAATAATAATAATAATAATAATAATAATAATAATAATAATAAAAGTCCTCCAGGGGCTCTGTACGCTCATAGGGCAGGCGCTGGTCTCTTGTTACTTAGGCCGACAGCCAATGGGAGAACAGGTCCAGTGCCTATGACATATATATATATATATATATATATATATATATATATATATATATATATATTTATATATTTACATATATACATGCATCCATATTTTTCTCTTCATTTCTTCACAGATTTGTGCTATCCATTTCGGAAATGGTAAATAAGTCTGTGAATCTTGGTAGGCAAGTTCATGTCCTCTCGGTTTCTTCCGTTAGGATGTCTCCTCTTAGTAATAATAATGATGGTATTTGGCAACACAATTTCTGTAACAGCCTTCATGCGCGGGGTACTGAACTACCCGTTTAGACCTGTCGTCGTCCTTCCTGGTGCCAGTCCATTTCACCATTGGCCTCTAAATAAGAATACAGAATAAATTTCCTTTCATATGAGCTTTGGCACTGCACCTAACGTTCTTGGGGGTAAGACTTGTCTTCTGTACCCTCCCTTACATTACCGTTATCGTTAATAATAATAATAATAATAATAATAATAATAATAATAATAATAATAATAATAATAATAATAATAACGAGCATCTGGATGAATATTATCAGACGCTTAAAGGAGGATACAAAGATAACTTTTTCTGTTGAAAGAGTAATTAAACTAGTGAAAATTTGAAATGTATCCTTTCATTGATTATATAATTATGTTGTCAATTGTGAGCATGTGGTCTTTTATGATTATAATGTTACTTTGTATATAAATATTATGTATGGCACATGGTGCGTTCGAAGGGGCTGACTGGTACTTACTGAGTATTGTATGATGAAAGTGATCTCTTGCAAAATACAGAGGGACTTTAAGAGATGAATAATTTAGAGAATTCCGTGTTAAAAATCTCCTTTGTACAATTAATCATGAATTATTTTTCACACCTAACTGTAAAGTATTATGAACGTATTCATTTTTAGTTTTCTGAAAAGAAAACTATTGCGCCGCCTTTGTCTGTCCGTCCACATTTTTTCTGTCCGCCCTCAGATCTTAAAAACTGCTGACGCTAGAGGGCTGCGAATTGGTATGTTGCCCATCCATCCTCCAGTCATCAAACATACCAAATTGCAGCCCTCTAGCCTTAGTAGTTGTTATTTTATTTAAGGTTAAAGTTAGCTATAATCGTGCTTCTGGCAACGCAACAACACAGGCCACCACGCCGGCTGAAAATTTCATAGGCCGCGGTTCATACAGCATTATACAGAGACCACCTAAAGATAGAATTATTTTCGGTGGCTTTGATTATACGCTGTACAGAAAACTAAATTGCGCTGAAGAAACTTCGGTGCATTTTTTACTTGTTTGTTGCTATTCTGCTTAGCAATATTTCCCGTTTTATGTCTTGGAATCTCATCGAAATGCATAATTTCAAGATTCTTCTGTTATGGACCCAGAATATACTTATGCGCAATTTTCTTCTTTGAACCGGGAGTTCACTTCCTGAATTACAGCCTCAGTGTCTATGTTATTTTTTTGCATTTTTCCATTGTATTCGCGTCCACACTACTCACTCGATCAATTCTTCGTCATTTGACATTTCTCCTCTTTTCTTTCCAGATGACCTTCGCTGAAAGGGGTTAGGATTAATCCCTGAAAGGTAAGCGGATTATACTCATTTATTTTCTATTATGTTATGCATCGTATAAGGCCAGTCAGTATAAGTGGCCTTCATGAAACTTGTCCCGAAAGTTCCAGTTATTTTGGGTGTTTCTTTATCGATATCTGAGGGGGTATTTTCCGTTGTTAGTAAAGATGTTAGACGCGTGTGTTTATAACATTTATTGTGGTTTGTGTTACCATAGTTTATATATATAAATACAGTACATACAGACATACATATGTATATATGTATGTGTATATATATATATATATATATATATATATATATATATATATTACATTATATATTACATTATATATATATGTATGTATGTATTTATGTATGTATGTATGTATGTATAATACTCATGAAAATGACATAGGTATGCTTTTAGCAGTCAGAGCTGTTTATCTCCATGAAATATGTTGTGACAACACGACAATTTTACTCGTCATAAGATAATCTGTAATTTTAATAGATTTTGAACTGCGACATTCTGGAAATGATCTGCCATTTATTTATTTATCGCCGAATACATTATCCTCACACGTGTAGATGTATAATCTCCTATTAATTAAATGTCTCTGCACTCATGTCAGTTTCTCCTGTAAATGAACCATTTTCTCCACGGTACACGAGCAGCTATTTTGCCTTCCTTCAATTAGTTTTTCCAAATTTCCCGCTTTCTCAGTAGCATTTCATTTGTAAGGCTGTAATGCAGTTGGCATTCTTCACTCACCTTCCCCCCGGCTCACTTTTTAGCTTTGTTCAACCCCGGTGTCGCCTCTTTTTATTGTCCAAGTTTCTCAGCCTTGCTGTGCTTCACCGCGAAATGAATTTTGACCATCCTTGGTAAGCGGAGAGTCCTGGTATGATGAAAGCTTCTGATGTTACTTCTGTTCTTTTTTATGAGTAAGACTCCTTTGTCATTTTTATTCTCGTTGGCTGTAATACACTGAGAAAATTGATTACTGTGCCTCAGCACGAAGTAATTTTGACCATCTTGGTAAATGCAGTCTTGGCGTGATGACACCTATTCTTGTTATTTCTGTTCTTTTTTTATCTTCAAGTTCAGACACCTTCGTCAAATTGACTCACAGTGGCTATAATACATGATGAAAATCTGCTTTGCTTCATCCTCCATTGCTAGATTGACGACCTCTGTTTCGGTATAAAATTTCGTGTATCTTTCTTACCGGTTTTCTGGTCGATGTATTATTAAATCGGGAATATCAGAGAAGCAGCGATATTCTTGTTACCTCCCGTAAACTGACCTAACCTAGTCGTCTTTACCTAACCCAAACCTTCAGCGAGGCTTTCTCAAACCCCGTCCCTCTCCCCCCACGAGCTATAGAAGAGTTGGGTCCCCTCGAAGCGGAGTCAGCTTCGCTATTGTTAAGTTGTCTTTCGTGCATTTTCAATCAGTCAGTCAACCAATATTCGTTATTTCAGCTCAGGGCCTTATACATGGAATATACAAATACAATACACACAATCTAGGTACATAAGATAACATGATAAAAATAATAATCGTCAGTATCCACACAGTTGCTTAAGAAATAGAACAAATAGAATTCATAATAACGGTAATGACAGTAATTATATGGAGAATAATAGTAAAAAAGATATATTAAAAATGATAACAGTTAAACATACAGATTGCAGACGATTAATTTCCAGCCAGGGACCTTAGGTGGTTACCCTTGATATCAGTTTATCAGTCATACCTGGCAACCTTTATTATATGGCATCATATGTCCCTCATTGGCCGGGTGGGCATCGTTCTCAGCTAGCACTCTGCTGGTCCCGCGTTCGATTCTCCGACCGGCCAATGAAGAATTAGAGGAATTTATTTCTCGTTATAATGTGGTTCGGAGTCCACAATAAGCTGTAGGTCCCGTTGCTAGGTAACCAATTGGTTCTCAGCCACGTAAAATAAATCTAATCCTTCGGGCCAGCCCTAGGAGAGCTGTTAATCAGCTCCTCAGTGGTCTGGTTAAACTAAGGTATACTTAACTTTAGATGGCATTTTTAATTACTGTAGTGCCTTGCAAGCCCTTTGAGCTTGGTAGAAAAGAGCATTTGGAAAGGAACCAGGCCAGACTTACTTACGCAATCTTCACATGTTTTGATCAACCTTATGACATTCTGTCATTGTCCTCGGAGATAAATTCAAGCTTAGCGTGATCATTCTCTATTTTTAAGTCTGCGGCCACCTTCCCAAAGATCGCCATCATCTTAATCTATCTCACTAAACATAAAACCAGGTAAAGCTCTCATGTTCTGGTAACTTGTCTCCGTTACTCGTTAATGACCACATTCTTTCTCTCGCGGTGTCAGCTATTTGAGACCTGGATGTCCCTTGTGTACCTAAAACCTGACTTCCTTTTAGACCTACTTCCGCGCTATAAAGCAATTTCTTTTAATTTTTCTGTGCCTTAATATCCATTTCATTGCGATCTCGTTCTGCCATTCTTCATAAATCTTCTCCGACCGGCCAATGAAGAATTAGAGGAATTTATTTCTGGTGATAGAAATTCATTTCTCGGTATTATGTGGTTCGGATTCCACAATAAGCTGTAGTTCCCGTTGCTAGGTAACCAATTGGTTCTTAGCCACGCAAAATAAGTCCAATCCTTCGGGCCAGTCCTAGGAGAGCTGTTAATCAGCTCAGTGGTCTGGTTAAACTAAGGTATACTTATTTATGGCGGTTTGTTCAGTTTCCTGATAAAAGTAATTTTCATCTCAAACAGTTTTATAACCGACATCTACAATGGCCATAAACTCAAGTCAGACTTGAATATAGTTTACAGAACCAAATTAATTCACGCAACTACACAGGCTTATGCTCGCTTTAATAGCATTTATACGAGCCCGTAATCCCATTAGATTGACTATCGTACGTTAAACTAGCCTCTATGGCATGGGCGGAGTATGGTGAGAGAGAGAGAGAGAGAGAGAGAGAGAGAGAGAGAGAGAGAGAGAGAGAGAGAGAGAGAGAGAGCGCGAACCTGATTGCATTAGTATATATATGTATATATATATATATATATATATATATATATATATATATATATATATATATGTGTGTGTGTGTGTGTGTGTATGTGTTTGTGTTTATAGATATTTTATTTATTTTTTGTATATATAGATATTTTATATATTTATATATATATATATATATATATATATATATATATATATATATATATATATATATATATATATATATATATATATATATATATATATATTCACACACACATATGCATATATATATATATATATATATATATATATATATATATATATATATATATATATATATATATATATATATATACATTATAAATATATATACTATATATATGTGTGTGCGCGCGTGTGTTTGTACACAGATAGCTAGATGGATAGATAGATATGTTTGTGTGTGAGTTTTCCCGAAGGCGAAAAACGTGTGGCTATACCGCTGAACATTGCGTCTGGTGGGCACTCGAATGAGTGACCAACATGGAATACCCGAAGCCGTCGGTACACAAGCTCTTGTCAACATGGGCTCGCAGGGGACTACAAACCTAATCACAAAATCCTAGATAGGAAACAAAACAAAAGGAAGAGTCCCTGGAACCACTAGCTGTAAATGAAGGTAATCACATTCGTGTCCCCAATCCATCATTCTCTCGATGCGACGGCTGCGACGGCGCATAACCGTCAGATGGCCGGTCGAGTCCGTTGCTTAGTTGTGCATCGCCTTTCACTTACAGCTGTACAGCGTTTGCACGTCTACATGGATAATATGCAACGATGATACAATATGCGGATGTGCGAGGAATGGATACCTGTTGGTAAGTGTGTGTGTGTGTGCGCGCGTGAAATACTTTCCTACATTTCGAATACTGAAGCGTGGAATTAATTTTGATGGCAAAATATCTGAGCTTGTGCAAAATACCTCTCTCAACTCCATCCAGAATTTGGACATTTTAAAATAAGTCTCATTCAGTGAATACTTAAATGTTAAGTACTGAAATAATCAAACGATTCCATAAATTAACAAGTTATAAAGCAAAAGAAGATAGAAATGCTTTGTATTGTCTAATAAAACTCAACCTTTTATATAATACTAGTGACCTTGTGGTATGTTTGAGACTGGCCACGCCCCGGTACAGGATCCTGAGATCAGACACTCCTGGATAAGCGTTATTTTTATTGATTGACCTTTTGGCCGGAAACGTTCTACGACTGTGTTGCCAAATGGGCGTATAACAGGCTTTCTGTTAAGAATAAAATTATATATAAGTTGTGTAGTATACATTACTAGGCTTTATTTAAGTTATGGGAGTTGGTATGATAAGGGAAATATCATGTTTAATAAGTAAGACTTTTATGAGAATGCTGAAATTTGCTTCAACTTTCAAGTTTTCCTTTTAATATTTACCCTTAAGGAACTGCTCATTGTGCTTACTTGAAATGTTGTTTAAGTAACATATAGCAATATGTTCAGTGCAATTTATATCTATAGAAAGAGAAAAGAATACCTGTACATTTGTATACTTTATATAGGAGTATGAACGCAACCTAATTAGTTTTGATTTTGTCGGTTAGATGATTTTTAGTTTTTCGTTATGTCTGACCAGTTTCATCTGTGTAGCTTTTTCCTTATTTTATGGAATTCATAAGCAGTTTTCCTTTACCTCTTCCATGTACTGAATTGGGGTTATCAATAAATCAACTAAGGGTAAAAGTAACACAATCACGTCAAACATATTGAAGATTTTCCGGATTAGAATTTTGTCCCATCAACTGACTAAAAACCTAATACACGAAGTCCCAGAGTAATATTCGACCCTTAACACTCACCCGAGGGATTTTGCTGTTGAGCTCGCATTGTGGTTGCAATGCAACCACTATTTTCTAGACTAGAGAATACCATTCTTGATAACTGTACACATACCAGGCTTCTCTTTTGCACCTACTTTATAAATATAATCAAACGGCATTTTAGCCATATTTCAGCTATTTCATGTTACTTTCTACATGTAATCAATGTCAGGGCCAGTCAGCTTCCTGAGAGAGAGAGAGAGAGAGAGAATATTGCTTGCCGAAGGTATTATACCATCTAGACCAGATGGTCTCCGTGCCATCGATAATGCACAGTCACCAGCATACGTCGACCAGTCCCGGTCTTGTACCTTGGCGAGGTCCGGGAAAACTTATTAACAGCGTCCTGGCTCCTGGATTATATTTGCGTATTTATTTGTCAGAGTTCGTGTTGAAACAGGAATATTTCGACACTGTACTAGAGGGTTACTAAAGCAGCTCTCAGTATTTTTTGGATAGAAAACAGATTTTACATTTTCCCCTTTTTGAATTTTTTTAATGTACTTTGTTTGTGGCGTTTGCATGCTTGCTTGGTGTTCGTTGTTTTATTTTTTCTGTTTTATCCTGAACGCTGGTTAAAGGCTTGGTTTCCTTTGATTAATGCGTTGGTGTGTTAATATTCTTGGTGGCTTTGTTGTGACTGAATATATTCTGTTATTTATTCTCGAGTTAACCTCAGTACAAACTTGTCATTATATTGTTGCAGTCAACTTTGCAGATTCTGTCATTTTTTTTAGCAAATAAACACACGCTAACGTTCTATTACCATTCATTCTAATGATCCAGGTTTATTTGATCCTGTGTTGAATCCTGCCCCGGAGAGCACCACAATTTTTTTTTTTTTTTCAGAATCTGACATTGTGTTTTGTACCTTAGTAGCGGCTATTAACAGTAAGGCTTACTTGCCTTTATGTTCATTTACTTTATAAGTTTTGTGCTTGTTTGTGTATCCGCGGTGTATATCACTAAAATATTTTATTTAGAAAATGTATTCATTCCTATTTTTATGCCCAAAATATATTATTATATTTTGTTATATTTTTTGTTCCTTTATGTTAAGTTTGAATAAGGAGAAGTATTTAAGTACGTTTTAGTTACTACTGCCTTTTTGATAACCATGCCTGAATTTATGTAGTTTTGTTTCTGTTTTCTTAAGAAATCATTACGTTTTGACGCAAGCCATCTCCTCTTATAGGGATGAAATAATAGCTAATGAGGTTTGTAGTTCAGATGCACATTAATTTGATACACTGATAATTTGTCATCGACTTTTCCCTTATTTGACTTACATTTGAGATTTCTCTCTCTCTCTCTCTCTCTCTCTCTCTCTCTCTCTCTCTCTCTCTCTCTCTCTCTCTCTCTCTCTCTCTCCTAGCTACAAATACACTACATGCGTCTAGTCTAGTCTTGCTTCTCTAGCGGGAGTCTCGAGCTCGAATCGTGACGAGGGGTAAGCCACTTAACCCATTTTTTAAAACAAGTATTGTGATTCTGTTGACATAAGCAGGGAGTTGGGTACCTGGAAGTTAGTCGACAGAGTTGGGTTGCATAGGACTAGCAGTCTCATCCCAAAATGCTTGCCGAACACTGGAAGGCTAACACAAAATTCTGGAGCCATCCTCTCAGTGGGAAAACTATTAGGTAATATATATGTATATATATATATATATATATATATATATATATATATATATAGGTATATATATATGTGTGTGTGTATTTATGTGTTCTCAGAAGTAATTCATAGGACCAGTTTTGAAAGAGAAACGAAAAGGAAGAAAAACAAAAGAAAAACAAAATAGGCAGTCATTGCGCAGGGGTGTGCCACTTGCGTGACTGGAATGGTTAAGAGGGGGGAAAAAATCACTTCATCCTAAGCAGCCTAACCAAGTAACTAGAAGCCATTGTGTGTAGAAGGATGTCAAAAGGGGAGGAGTCCAGTCGCACGAGGTGGAATCTGAGAGCGAGATGAATGTAGAGAGAGAGAGAGAGAGAGACTATCGAGAGCAGGAACGCTTCCCGAGGAAGCCCCTCGTTGTCTGAGTCAGTGACCCAGCCCTTTTATTTGTTTCTGGATTTATTATTTGTTATCAAGAAACTAACTGACGTAAAAACCTATGTATCTCAACATATAAACAAGTAAAAAATGAGTTTTCTGTGCAGCGTATAATCAAGGCCACCGAAATAGATCTATCTTTCGGTGGTCTCGGTATAACGCTGTATGAGTCGCGGTCCATGAAACTTAACCACGGCCCGGTGGTGGCCTGTCCTATATCGTTACCAGACGCACCATTGTGGCTAACTTTAACCCTAAATAAAATAAAACCTACTGAGGCTAGAGGGCTGCAATTTGGTATGTTTAATGATTGGAGGGTAGATGATCAATATACCAATTTGCAGCCCTCTAGTCTCAGTCGTTTTTAAGATCTGAGGGCGGACAGAAAAAATGCGGACGGACAGGCAAAGCCGGCGCAATAGTTTTTTTTTTTTTTTTTTACAGAAAACTAAAACTTATAGGTACATGGAACGTGAGTCTCCCATGACTTTGTGTTATTCTTATAGATTTACGTATATGAATGTCCACTTACAGAGAGAGAGAGAGTGTGTGTGTACTATAAGCTACCCGCTAATTTGAAATGCATGGGGCCTATATGGAATATTCCGAATGAAGAGCATTGTTCAATCACTTTTTTATCTCCAGGGTCGTTTTGTATCTTGATTTCAACACTGATGGTCCAGACATTCAATCAGGTGTCTTAAAGATGCATTTAGCATCAGTAGTAAATGATGGGGTAGTACTATTGGCGCTTTCATTGTAGGTTGCAATTAATAGAGTATTGTAATTAATAAAGTATTGTAATCAATAAAGTATTGTAATAAATAAAGTACTGTAATAAATAGTTTGTAATCAATAAAGTAATAATAAATAAGACGTTCTTAACGCTAGAAGCCGTACCAACAACCGTCACCTCACATTACCGTTTCAGCCGTTGAGGGAGCATCATTATCACGTCAGTATGATGACTTTCTGGAAATGCTGCGGAAGTAACTCAGGCTGTAGTTATGGCCCGGACCGAGTTCAGGCCGGACAGTTTGCAACCTCTTTGTTTTGTGAGCAGTTAATGGTCTTCAGATAAACTGGCAATCGCTAGGAAAGACATAGCCTTTGTAGACCGATCACGTTAGAGAGGAAAGTACAATAGATTTGTTTGGCTTTGATTGTCTCGTACTTGATCATGTGAATCAAATGTTAGCACTGAAACTAAAGGAAAGTCTCTCTCTCTCTCTCTCTCTCTCTCTCTCTCTCTCTCTCTCTCTCATTATTATTGTTTTTTAGAAAATCTGTCGAACAGAAAAATAAAACACAGTAGCTACCGTCACAGGGTCTTTCAGTGATAAAGAAATACGTTCAGCAGGGCTTACTCAAATCTGTGACCCTCTTCCCCCTCGGGTTATGTAATTTCAGACCTAAAAGGTTTCAGGTCTTGGCGAGAGGTTAAAGATGTGCGTTTGAGTCGTTCACCTTTGCTACTTCTCCTCCTCCTTGGGGCAAAGGTTAGTCTGTACGACTTTTTAAAAGTGCATTGTGTGCTTCCGATCTTTTCTTTTTCTGCCTCTTCTTTGAACCCGCAGGGGGTTAGTGCCGTCAGTACACCTCACTTGGTACACTGTAGGCGTTACCAGAGGGTGTTTGCAGCATTCCCTCGGCCCCGAACTATACTCGCTATTTAGCCTTTTACTTTACCTCCATTCCTGCTTCTTTCTCTAGTCTTGTTTTCCAAAGTCTCCAGAGTCTCTTAACTCTTAGTTCTTGGTGCGGTTTCCTCCCAGTTCCATTCAGATCCTAGTTCTTCATCTTTATTTTCTGAAACTCTTTGTCGTACTATCAAACCACACCAATTCCATCTTTTCACCGGTTTAAGAGCTGAATGTGCGAAAGTGCCCCTGTGCTTCGCTTGACAGCGTAAACTTCATAAAGTTAGTCAGTAAATCAAATACCTTTTCTTTCAAGAGGAGAACCAAGACTTCTCGGTCGGGGGAACAAACGATGTCATGTGGTAACTGGCAAATGTTTTCGGAGGAGGAACCCATTGTAGTAGTTAGATCACAGAGGGAGGGCTTTTTAACCCCATCTGTACTTTCCAAAGGCTGGAACCCCTCCAGAGGGAGGGTGGAGGAGGTTCCAGTCTTTGGAAAGTACAGATGGTGTTAAAGAGACCAAGTTCTTATTGATAATCTTCATCAATATGGACTGTACCGTAGTTTTTATAGAGGAGATACGTGTACAGCATTGAACTTCTTTCTTCTTATTTTATGTATTTGCCTATTTATTACTTAGGCATTGATGTACGTATCATATGGTGCACCTAGTTATTTCTGGATAACAGTGACTGCTTTCTGCTTTAAATATCTGCCGTTATGCAGCGGGTACCGTAACTAAAATTTGTTTTAATCTTTTTTTTAAAGACTACGCTTGTAAACAACTTCAGAATTATGGAGAGCTGTTCATCTTATACTCTAACAAAGCATTGCCATGTCATCTTAACCTTCAGTGGCGGCCTGTGTTGCTGCGTTGCCAGAAGCACGATCATGACTAACTTTAACCTTAAATTAAATCAAAACTACTAAGGCTAGAAGGCTGCAATTTGGTATGTTTGATGATTGGAGGGTGGAGGATGAACATAAATATTTGCAGCCCTCTAGCCTCTGTAGTTTTTAAGATCTAAGGGCGCAGAGAAAAAAGTGCGGACGGACAGACAAAGCCGGCACAATAGTTTTCTTTTCAGAAAACTAAAACCCGGAGGTGGCTTTACTAGGCGTTCGTTCAAAAATTAACTGTTTCACTCCAACTAGTAAATGAAATTTTCTTTTCTTTTCCTGGCTTCTGACTTTAATGCTTTCACGGACAAGTGCTTCCGCTGACATTCCTCCATGCTGTCCCACAAAGGAGACTTATTTGAATATTAATTTTCTTCCATTCTTTTGTTCTTTTGCATTTACAATGATATCTGTTTTATTTTGCCTGTTCTCAGAGCTAGCAGCCTCCATAGGTTGTGCCATGTCTCTTGCTTTGTTCGTTGAAAACTCTCGTATTTCGGTTCTTGGTGGAGAGAAGCCAAGGAACTTTTGCCTTTTGAATAAAGGAGAAGGGTTATTAACTTTGTGCCATTCTCATACCTTCCTTTCTTTTTCCAAGAAGTCTTTTATTGTTTACAGATGTTGTATTTTGTATTCTGAGTTGTGATAAGGAAGATATTTATCATTTCCCTCTTCCAGTTGTAATCAGAATGGTATTTTAAGCGTAAGTAAAACCGTAACTTCATTTTGGTGTTTCTTACAAAGGTTCAATAAGTCGTTAGGTAGCACCTACTCAGTTCCAGCATAACTTTGTAACACGGGGCAGTAACTTCAGTGCTCTCCACATGGCGCACTGTAGACATGACTTAAGAGTGCAGCGTCTCCTCGGCCCTAGCTACACCCACTTTTTTAGCCTTTTACTTTACCTCCATTCCCTCTTCCTTTCTTCAGCATTGCTGTTCAACACTTGTAACTGTTACTTCTTAGTGCATCCTAGTTCCTCGTTGGACGAATCGGTAGAATTCTCGGCTAGCACTCTGCTAGGCCCGAGTTCGAGTCTCTGGCCGGCCAATGAAGAATTAGAGAAATTTATTTCTGGTGATAGAAATTCGTTTCTCGTTATAATGTGGTTCGGAATTCCACAATAAGCTGTAGGTCCCGTTGCTAGGTAACCAATTGGTTCTTAGCCACGTAAAATAAGTCTAACCCTTCGGGCCAGCCCTAGGAGAGCTGTCAATCAGCTCAGTGGTCTGGTTAAACTAAGATATACTTAACTTAACTTCTTAGTGCAACTATGGGGGTTTTCTCCTGGTTCCACCTTTAAATCCTTGTACTTCATCACCTTCATTTACTGAATCTCGTTATCTGACTGCCCAGTCACTCTAACTCCTCACTGTCTGAAGCGAAAGTGCTACAGTGCTTGCTTGACAGCCCAAATACGCATAAATCAAATCACACTGCGTTGAATTAGACAAAACTAATCCACCTGTACGCATTGTGCCGCCTATGTCAGTAAGACTGGCTCCAACACAGTATAAGAGATAAGGAAAATATTGTACACTACTTTCGTGCAAAGAATGATGAAAAGGGAACAATATAAAACCTCAAGAACTATACGAAGAGGACGGAGAAATAATGATTTTTATGCCTTGTGCACAGACTCGAAGAAAAGAAAGTATATGAAGAAAAGAGGAAAAGAAACTAAGTCAGATCAGGAACGAAAATTGAAGAGGAGCTTAGGAGGCGCCGTTGCTAAGGTATAAGCCTCTGCTCTCAACCAGGGGCTTTGGGTTACTTGACTGTCACTCATAGTAACGGCCTCAGAGAAAGTGAATTTTTTAGTTATCTTCTATTATTTACAAGAATGGGAAAATAAATCTTGGCGAGGCATTCTAATGAACTCGGAATCCAAGCCACTATTCGTGTGAGCATTTCACAAGATATTTTTACATCGACCATCTCACCTAGGTCACGCTTACCGGACATACAAGATGAAATATAAATAAATAAAGGTGATAATTAATAGGTAATATATTGTGGTCTCCGAATTAAACAGCCACTGTCAGATGTGCTTCAGAAAGTTCGTCATATTTTTGTGCTCCCACTTCCGTTTTGTTCGACCAAGAAAGTGACCACTTTCAGTTGGCGATACACGATGAGTAGATCAACGTGCGTGCTTGTGGTTCCCGCTAGCAAGAGAGTAATGTGTGCGCGTGAGAGGTATCAAGCTTACTTTCTTTACCCTGTGGCCATGAACTCATCATATACTGTGGGGTAAAAAATGCGCCGAAGTTCCTTCAGCTCAATCGAGTTTTCTGTACAGCGTATAATCAAGGCCACCGAAAATAGATCTATCTTCCGGTGGTCCCGGTCTAATGCTGTATGAACCGGGGCCCATGAAACTCTCAGCCAGCCGTGGTGGCCTGTGTTGTTGCGTTGCCAGAAGCACGATCACAGCTAACTTTAACCTTTGTTATGAACCAAACCTCGGTTCATCAAATTCTATCATCAATTACAGACAAATGGACTGGAAAGACTGGCAGAAGCCGAGACAACAACGGGGAAAGGGGAACAACAAAAACAGCAAAATAACCTTAAAACAAGTTTATTAACATTAATTAATGTACATATTTACAAATGAGTAAAGTTTGGTAAAATTAATATATAAATCATATCACACATCATATATAATCCACGAATCAAAACTACATAATCCACGAGTCAAAAAATACCATAGATGTAGCAAAATTAAAGTTACTTTAAATAAACATTACCATCACAGCAAAAAGTAACGAACATCATATAGAGGAGAACAACATTTAAGCTACATCAAACAATAAGCGATACAGACAGCATAGATAATATCAGACAATCCACGGTATAACCAATTAACCATAGTAATAAACAAATCTGAAAAATCAATAAAGCAGCAAATATAAAGTCAATAACAATCAATCTAAAGTATCATGAATAATACCAATATAATAATCACAATCTTCGTACAGTAGAAAAAAACAGAACATCCACCTTGGGATGTCAAGACCAGCATCAAAGGTTACCGAGGACGACCATCAAACTACTGCCGTGAAATCATCGAAACCACCGTGTGGGCAGCAAACAGGAATATCTCCACAAGACACAGATGATCACGACAGAGTCGATGCAACAGCCACGCTGCTGACTCAGAGGAATACCTTCTCTCCACTGGCGACTAAGGTTGAGCCACCAACTCATCCTCGATAACTTTGCTGTGGTTCTCCTCATCGAAAACTGTCGAAGACAACAGGTAAAACCTACCTGCTATTAAACAAGTCCATGCTGCTATGCTGTCCAGGCCCTGACTCGATGGCTACCCAAACTTGACGAACGTTCTGCCGACGAAAGCAACAGACGTAAACTGTAAACATAAAAAAAATAAGCCCCACCGGGAGAGGAGTGCACCCACAACAAGGTGCACCCATACGCAAAACAAGCACTAAACCTTACACCTTAAATTAAATTAAAACTACCCAGGCTAGAGGGCTGCAATTTGGTATGTTTGATGATTGGAGGGTGGATGATCAACATAAATATTTGCAGCCCTCTAGCCTCTGTAGTTTTTAAGATCTGAGGGCGGACAGAAATAAGTGCTGACGGACAGACAAAGCCGGCACAATAGTTTTCTTTTCAGAAAACTAAAACCCCGAGGTGGCTTTACTTGGCGTTCGTTCAAAAATTAACTGTTACACTCCAGCTATAAATGAAATTTTGTTCAGGTATGTCCTTGTTCTTCATCAAGCGAACGTTTAGACAGCAACTATTAAGGTTGATATCTGTAAAATCTAGAATATGCTTTATATGGGAGGCGATAGCTGAATGTGAATATTTTATCTAACTGTAATTTATTAGAGAGAGAGAGAGAGAGAGAGAGAGAGAGAGAGAGAGAGATTCCTTCATTAGCCAGTCAGATTAATTCACTCCGGACCTCAGAGAAAAAAATAATTTAGGATAAAACTCAGTGTCATACAGTTTTGTTGCATAATCCAAACATTGTTTGATACTAGACATGAGTTAGTGAAGCTAAACTCGATGTAATTTGACAAATATATAGATAACATTTTTACGAATGATGTTGTCACTCTCATTTAGCGAAGTAAAAAACTGAATGTTAGGGCTGGTACGAGCAAGAATATTCTTGATATAAGCGCAAGAATAAGTAAAATTCAAATGTAATTGTTGACTTGGTAGGAGTAACGATTAACATGTGGTGACAACATGCGAATTTTACCCTCACAAAGTTATACCAAAAGGTGTTACCCCAAAAGACCTGGCACACTTTCAAAGTTACCTTAATATATATTTCCCGAAATGAGTGTCTCTGTCTCATGATAATGCAGCAGAATGCGTTAGGAATGCGTTCCGGCGAGATACAATTTCGCCACCACGACAAAACCGAACAGTTAAAAAAAAGAAGAAAATCAAATTATAACTTCTAGATGGTATACTGTTGCATATATTGTTCCGGAATTAGCTGTGCAACTCCTGCTCATAGTTCCTTTTTACGCGGGAAACCTGTGGCATATTAACAGATGGTTCGCTGTTTATCTGGGTAATATCCGCGAGTGCAGAAGTAATTTCATGAAGTCACATATCGTGTTATTCTGGACGAAACATGGGAGGAGAAAAACTAAAGCAATTTGTATTATATTATATTATATTATATATTATATTATATTATGTTTATTTTATATTATATTATATTTATTTTTATATATACATATATACATGTATATATACATATATGTATATATTTATTTATATTTGCAATAAAAATCAAAATACATTGCAATTCTTGCCACCACGATCTAAAATTTAGTCAGTGATACCCTCCGCAAACAAAAGCTCTCTCTCTCTCTCTCTCTCTCTCTCTCTCTCTCTCTCTCTCTCTACTAATGCACAGAAAAATTGTGTATGTGATAAAGGTAATATATATATATATATATATATATATATATATATATATATATATATATATATATATATATATATATATATATATATATATATATATATAATATACTGAGAGAAAGAAAGAGAAAGGATGAGGTCTTTGTGTGTGAAGGGTGTCATTAATTTAACTTTTGGTCTGTGGAAAGAATTGCATATGTATTTTGATTTTTACTCTGAATATTTTTTATAAATTTGATTCGATATTTCCATGTATGTACACTGTTCTGATAAATGATGAATTTTTAACACCTTGATACTCTCTCCTTCTTAACAGACTCTGCTCTTCCATCAGACTTCAGTTCCGTTTTGCTGTCGCTCGCAGGGTCTAATAGTTGTTTTGCAGATATTACTTTGGCATGTGTTCTTATGAGCTTCTTGATTGCATGCCACTTCCACGCTCTCGTCATTGATTTACGTAAGCAGCTGGATTCCCAGTCAATGTGATCGATGTGCCATTTACTATAGACATTCAGGTAGTGTGGAACTCTTTGCCTTCCCTGTCAGCTGAATATCATATCTAGTCTTTTTTGACGTCGTTTTCAAGATGCTTATCTGTTTATATATATATATATATATATATATATATATATATATATATATATATATATATATATATATATATATATATATATATATATAATATATATATATATATATATATATATATATATATATATATATATATGTGTGTGTGTTTCCAGATGCAGTAATCTTGTCGGTTCTCAAAAACCTCTCTGAATGTGACTGTCAGCCGCATGCTGCTGTTTACTCTGTTTGTGTCCTGCCTCTGTACAATTGCCAGCAGGTACATGACTCAGTGCTTATAAGTCACAATCGGCACAATGGGATTTGGTGGATCGTGCTAAAGTTCACCCACTGATCGAACCGAAGACCTCTTGCTGAAAGAGTAAGGACACACACACACATATATATGTACATTATATATATATTGTGTATGCATATAAATATGTATAGTATATATATATATATATATATATATATATATATATATATATATATATATATATATATATATATATATATATACATATATATATATATATCAGTAAGGACACCAAGGACAAAACCCGGAACAGCATTTTACACAACTTTATTGGGACTTGTTTCGAGCAGCGCTCTCGCTCGTTATCAACCACTGCTCAGTTTGCTGCAGGCCTCGACATTTTAGAAGTTCTATATTCCATCAAGATAAAACCTTTGGCTAGAAATGTGGCTGTAACCTCACTTTTGTGTTTTTAGTCTGCGTTTTACTGGTTTGTATATTGACTAGTGTATTTTTCGTGCCTTTGTACCTTCCGTTTTTGTGACTTTAATTTTTTATTTTGCTTTGTTTTATTTTATTCATTTATTTTTTTGATTAGCCATCTTTTAAAGGTATTCTTATCATTTTTATAATAAATTTGCTGTATTATTTTGAATTTTATTATAAAAATTGTAATGTCATTTTAATTTTGTAGGTTGATAACGAGTGAGAGCACGGCTCGCATCATGCCCCAATAAAGTTGTGTAAAATGCTGTTCCGGATTTTGGCCTTGGTGTCCTTACTGATGTGTAGATGGCGCTTCCTGCTGGTGTTTCCATTGTTATATATATATATATATATATATATATATATATATATATATATATATATATATAATATATATATAAATATATATATATATATATATATATATATATATATATATATGTATATATATATATATATATATATATATATATATATATATATATATATATATATATATATATATATATATACATACACATACACACACATACATATACACCCGGACAAAATTTGCGTGAATTTTTACCATTACCGTGAAATTGCGGTAGAACCCCACTCAAATATACAGGAAATCAAGGTGAACGATCAGAAATTATTCCCAAGTAATGACGAAGAACTAAGCCCCCGTCAAGCAGCAGTTCCCTTGGAGACGCAGCTGCGTTCGACTGTTGCAGCTGATGTTATTGTTATGTGGTATTCCAAGGTCACTAAACATTGCTTGCGTAATCGCTGCGTTCCTTTGGCGTGAGAGGCGCCGAGTGGTGATCTCTCACCATTATTGTAATCGGTGTTGTAATAGCGTGTACACTGTCTGCAACGGGTCGGCTGCGGTACAATGCTTTGAGTCGGAGTGTGGCAGGATGTACAGTGTATTGATTGCATTTCTCTTGATTTACTTTTTTTTTTTTTTGGTATTGTCGTTCGTGAAAAGGATTTGATTGTGCTTGGAAGATTACAGTCATCATCTTTTTTTTATCAGATGTTTATAAGTATTATAGCTTTCAATTTGCTCGTAATTGCTTTACGCCTAACAGTACCTTTCATTAGTAAAAGTCTTAGCCAATGTCACTTGCTATTTTTCCTCATTGTCTTCACCACAGTTTTAAATTGATTTTATTTCCAAATTTAATTAAGGTTAGCTATAGCAAGACATGAATAGTATTAAGCATGCATTTTCCTCCAGTTTTCCCCTGTACTGTTGAGAAATCTGCGACCTTTAGTTTTCGAAGTTTTGTAACATTGGGTAGTGTTTGTATGTTGACTTAATGTTGATCCATCTTTACATGTAAGTAACACCTTAATGAAAACATTAGTTCCTCTTTGGGCGAGTCGCTAGAGTTGTCGGCTAGCACTCACTAGGCCCGGATTCGAGTCTCCGACCGGCTAATGAAGAAGTAGAGGAATTTTTTTCTGGTGATAGAGATTCATTTCTCGCTATAATGTGGTTCGGATTCCACAATAAGCTGTAGGTCCCGTTGCTAGGTAACCGGTTGGTTCTTAGCCACGTAAAATAAGTCTAATCCTTCGGGCCAGCCCTAGGAGAGCTGTTAATCAGCTCAGTGGTCTGGTCAAACTAAGACATACTTAACTTTTTTTTAATGAAAACACGCTTGTCATGTCATTTACTTATTAAAATATTTTACACGATGAAAAAAAGAAAAAAAAAAAATTTACGTGTAAACTCTGCTTCTTTACTGTCTGGTATAATATATTGGGCATTGTCTACTGTTCAGTAAAACATTTTCTTTCTAACAGGCTACATAACCTAATGTTCTTGAAATAAATGACTGTACTACAGATAAAACTATATGATTGTTTATAAATTTCTTTTACGTTTAATTGAAAGCTATGGAGTTATTAAATGATTAATTGTGAACGAGAACGTGCAACCAAAACCTTTAATTGCTGATATTTGAATAAAAGAAATAAAAGAAAAGTTCAAAATGCAATCTCTGTGGATTCACGTTTTGCTATATCTGTTGCTTGAAGGACTGCTGAATGCCACTACACCAGTATAATCCATATTGCAATTCGATGGATACTTTACGTTTTGTAATGAATATTTGTGGGTGTTTTTATACGCGGAAAGATTTAGCAGTTTCCTTCTCTCGTCCTTGAATATACCTATGACTCTTAGTAATACGGACAACCTTTCATAGCTTTATCTCTTGATTTCTCTCTAGCTGAAATCAATTTTGTTCGATTTTTCCTCCTGCAGGTAAGATTTTGATAGATTTATTTATCCTGCAGGTAAGATTTTGATAGATTTATTTATCCTGCAGGTAAGATTTTGATAGATTTATTTATCCTGCAAGTAAGATTTTGATAGATTTATTTATCCTGGAAGATTTTGATAGATTATTTATCCTTAAGATTTTGATCCTGCAAGTAAGATTTTGAAGATTATTTATCCTGAGGTAAGATTTTGATAGATTTATTTATCCTGCAGGTAAGATTTTAATAAGTTGATTATTTATCCTGCAGGTAAGATTTTGATAGATTTATTTATCCTGCAGGTAAGATTCTGATAGATTTATTGATCCTGCAGGTAAGATTCTGATAGATTTATTTATCCTGCAGGTAAGATTTTGATAGATTTATTTATCCTGCAGATAAGATTTTGATAGATTTATTTGCGGTAACTTCCAGTAGATCTGAATGACAGTCAGATTGAAGACAAAACCCTTTTCGTACTTTATCCCTCAGCAAATATATCGTTTATCGATATTCTGTACAGATAGTTGACCCTGCCTTTTCTTTTTTATTTTTTCTTTAGATTAACCGTTCAAATAATTCATATTAGTGTAAATTATTGATATTGCTCATTATAACTCATGACATCCTAATTTTTCCAGACTGACGCTTTTTTCGGAAATATTTTTCACCCTTTTCATAGTTATGAAGAATTACATTATTTCTCTAGAAATTAAATTTTCTGTTGTTAATTGCTCTGCTGTTTTTTATATGTAAATTTGTAGCATTCGTACGAATTCATTGCTCTGAATACTTTTAAAATGATTTATTAGCCTGTCTCTTTTTACACGTGTAAAGTGGAGTTTTTATTGCACTGAAATAGACATTATACGTATACAGCAAGATTTATGGGAACCAATAGTTAATCTGATAATTGAAATGAATGATCTCGTGGCTCTATGTTGTAAGGTGAATTATCTCGTGATTTTACATTGTTCAAAAAAATAATTCCCTGGTAGCATGCATGTATGAATAAATGTATACACACATGTATATACAGTATATATATAGACATATGGATATATATATATATATATGGATATATATATATATATATATACATATATATATATATATATATATATATATATATATATATATATATATATATATATATATATATATATATATACTGTAAAATATATGAAGATTTACAAACGTACAAACGTTTAATTTTCAAAATATTAAATGAAATTCTAGATTTTTGCCCGTCCCCCTTGGACAGATTTTCATCTCCGAATGCGTATCCCTATTCCTTAAGTAACGATACAAACACAACGATAAAATCCCTCTAGTTATTGTCGTTGCACGTAAGTTTATGATTCTTTATGTACAGATGCTCAGAACGCTGGAAATGAGAGAACGATTCAAGAACCTATCTGCAAAGACAGCATCTGGTTGGGGGTCGCATCGTTATCCCCGAAGTGAAGACATTTCTATCGAGATATTTCTCTCTCCCTCTCGTCTCTCTTGGGTCAGATCTCAAATTAACGGACGCTGTTAATCGATCTATAGCACTCTCTCGCCCGAGGATGTGGCTACAGGCTCAGGTCTCAGGGCTTAAATACTGGAATTGTTTGCGTGTATTTGCGCTTTTTACAGACTTGAAAGGGTATCTGTGTTTCATTTATATTACAATTTTGCTTTCTTGTTCTTGCTATTATTTACTATTACTAGACCTGGAGTACTTGCGTCTCATCTTGTGTCCCATTGTATGAGTTTAAACTTCTTGAAGTTCTTGAGTGAATAGACTGTCAGCTGAGCATTTTGTTTCATCTTCGATAAAATTTGTGGCAGGATCAATACTTCAAAGCGTGCTTGTTTTGTCCTCTTAAAACATTAGCACCTTTGTAATGTATACACGTTTGTTGGTGTGCGAGACACGCCTGGGTTACGTGGATTTTTACCTGTTTTGATGTAAGTTCTTTATTCGAGAAAAATTAAGAGTTAGAATTTTCATCCAACGACGGAATGAGCGCCCTGAAAGCTAGGAGCATATTCATTTTTCGTAACAAAAAATGTGTTTCTGTCGTATTTGAGTTCATTGTTTTTTCACTAAAGGAATTTGACTGTTGTCTTGCGAGTGGTTTCATTTCTTTCGGAATGGAACGTCAAAGGATTCTTGAAACAGACAAGAACGTTAAAAGTTCCAACAGATTTATAGTTGATGTAGCTGGAGCTGAAAAATATTTAGTACGTTGGCTCTTGTCTTTCTAGCGGAAGAAAGAAAAATAAACTGAACTCACATAATGCATATTGGGAGAGTATAGTTTCCTGTCAATTTTGCATTTGATTTCCCTGCCGAAAATGATTTTTCTGGCATTGTAATATTCAGCAGATAATATTGTGACTCTGTTGCAGTCTATTCTGTTCTCTCGAAGGCTTAGGGCCATAAAACAAGTTGCGAGATCGTAATCCTGTGTGGTGTATTCCAGCTGCTAAGTTGAGAACATTGTAAGTGGTATTAGTTTGAAGCTGATCCCCTTTCTCTCTTCGGTGAAACCCTCGCCATTCAAAAGACGCCGCCTTTGGCTCTAAAACGCTCCAGGCTATACCGCATACGGGAACAGCCTTAGTACTTACATTTTATTTCAGTGTCTTCATTTACGACTATGGTTTGTGGCCTTAGGTCTAGTGCGTGCTTATTTGTGATTGTAGTTATCTTAGACTTTACCATTTAGGTGTAAGTTTACGTAAACTTGAAGAAGAAGAAAATGGCAAAATTAAGACTAAAGGAACTGGTTCAGTGTAAGCTGAGTGGTATCTTGTACAGGTTACCAAACGTTAATTTTTCTTCTAGCACTTTAGGATTGAAGACGCTTTGTAGGCCTTGGGATCTTCAATACACAACGTAGTCGTTACTTTTGGTCTTTTCGTTTATATATTTGCATGTAACGATATATATATATATATATATATATATATATATATATATATATATATATATATATATATATATATATATATATATATATATATATATATATATATATAATCTTTGTTTACATCTGGAAGCAAAGGTTGGAATGCATGATAGGACTGATTAGCCAACCCTACTTTATATATTCAACGCGAGTACATTCAGTCCTTTAAAGAAAAGCGGAAAAAAGCCTGAAGCTGAGGAGAGGAACTGCATATAGAGTGAGGACTGAAAGGGTTAAAATGTAGGGGTACAAAGAAATGGTAAAAAACGTTAGCATAGGTGAAAAGATTGACCAGAGTGTTTTTACACAGAATGGGTAAATGGAAAGAGAGAAGTGCAGTAGGGTGGTGAGGGTTGTATTCAAGAGTTTTGTGAGAAATAAGTCGAAGTTATTTGAAGGGGCGTTGGCTGAATGATGTGAAATTGATGTTGGGCAGTACGGGTCAAGACAGAGGTATGTAAACAGTGTTGCCAGACCTACGGATTGATTATAACCTACTTTTTTTTTGGCGTGATTCAGATTTTCAAGCAGTTACAGATTTTAGTACTGTGTTCTTAGATCACTAGATAATGTCTACATCAGGAGAAAATGATTTCTCTTTAACAATTTAAATTTTAGAGTACAGTGAAAAGAAAGCTAGCCGAAATGTAATCTTATATTTTAATATACCCTTCTCTCTGTGCAAACTGTGCAGTTATCACAATCCAAGCCCAAAGCCCAGTAAAGAAGAACTGGAAAAAGGTTAACGAGAAAAACAACCGGGTCTTACCACCTGATACAACTTTTTTTTTTTTTTTTTGTTCAAAAGATGGGATGGGAAAAAGTCAAAAGGTAATGGATGCAAAGGATTAGGGTCGAAGGAAACAGGAAGGAGAAAAATTTCCTTTACTGTTTGAGGATGTGTGACCTTTGGTGGTACAAGGATCCCCCATCCTAGTATATTTTCTATGTTTGCAAGTAACATTCTTGAACGTCATATATAGCTCATGCAGACTAAATAATGGGTATTATTTACGTTTGGTGAGTGGCGTTTTCACTTTAATTACCAACTTATTCTGACCACGGAATTGCAGAGTTGGTGTAGGTTTGTTAAGTCAAAAGTTGTCTCGCCTTCAGTTGCTTTGTCGGACAGCAAAATGTTATTGCAAAACAATTCTACTTATCAGATTTTGTTGGTGAGGATTCTACATTAGGGCAACAGTTATGGGAAGGACGAACTTTAGAGGTATGTTAAAACGTTTCGTTGAATTTTTACAATACGACATATACCCACACCCACACAAATATATATACATATATATATGTATATATATGTTTGTGTGTCTGCATATCCAGTATATATATATATATATATATATATATATATATATACATACATACATATATATTGTTACAGGCTTCGAGGGAACGACTGTGTACTGGGCCTTGAAGCTATATTTTTATCCTTACAAGAAAACCCCTCGTAAGCCCATAAACTGATAAAATGCAAGATTTTGCAAAGCGAAAGTTAATTTCTTAACAGTAATTTGTTATTTACAATCACAATCTGGAAGAAATTACCAAGGGAAAATGGACACTTTCACTAAATAAATTAACTTGGAAATTACACAACAGCAATGACTGAGTGAAATGGATAGCGCATCACAATTACGACTACTGGTCACGTGCAAGTGGCCAGTTAAGCCAATTAGGCAATATTTCTATCATCCCTGGTCAGGCAGATTCTTCAGGCAACTGTGAACATAGAAGCGCGGCTAGTCTGGTAACGGCATTGATAACACTCCTGGAAGGAGACAACTCCAGGTAAGACTAACACTGAGATAATACTTTACTCACTTGCTAGCAAGGGTTGAGAATTACGTTATGCACTGTCAAGGAATTTACAAATTGGGATAGTAGATTCACTGTTCAAGTTGAAGAGACAAGAAGTTACTGAGACGATGAAATGTGCGAAAGAGAGATGATAAGATGAGTCAGAGAAAAAGATACTGGCCAACCAACTTCCCTTCTGGGGTACATTACTTTCGTTGCTTCCTGGTTTGCTTGCACACCCAACCTTACGTTGATGCGGCCCAAGTTATCGGCGATGTCCGGCAATTGACACTGTCTGTCCAGTGTGAAAAAGGGTGAGTTCACAGTTATCCCAGCTTGGGGATGTACAGGCAGAGGTCACCCATATTGAGTGTCTACTGGACTAGTCTGAGTGAAACTGAACTGAACTTTGTGGTGTTCCTGGCGTTATAAGGTCTTGGCTTCTGCTGGGAGCATTGCTTTGGGCTGCAACCTCGGTGTGTACCTGGAAAGTAAGAAATAGGTGCGGCCAGGAAAGGTTTGGAAAAAACTCAGTGGGAGATCAATTGAATCTGAGGATTAAGACAGGAAAACAGCTTTCTGACCAACACATGGTTCCTTTAGGACACATTCCACTCATCCCTTGAATAGGTTGAGACTGTTAAAGGCTGAAACTCTCCTGTCGCTCCTAGGTCTGTGGGTATATCTCTCTCTCCTACTGCCTGGTATTTTCCCATAAGGTCTTAAGAGTCTGTGATCTAGTGTCAAAGTGCCTCTGATCTAGTATTGATATTTGTAAATATATATATATATATATATATATATATATATATATATATATATATATATATATATATATTGTATGTATATATATATATATGTATGTATATATAATTATATATATATATATATATATATATATATATATATATGTATATGTATATATATATATATGTGTGTATATGTATATGTGTTTGTTTGTGTATATTTAACATATGAAAACTATATATCTCGGAATAAAATACCGTGTAGAAAATTTCAGAAACCATTGACATTATTTTTGTATGACGAACATTTTCTCCCAAGACCTAACATCTCGATGTTCAAACAGAAAACTGATATCTCCCTGGCGCCCTTTCTGATAACGTGTGCTGGGGAGCGGGTGGACCTTATAACCCTGGAAGGAAAGGGAGTGTCCGCCAGATGAGAAATGGGAAATTCAAGCGTAGGAGGGAAGGATGAAGGGAGGGAGGGAGGGAAGGAGGCCATAATCCAGCCTCAGCCTCCTTTTACTACAATGAACAGCTGGTTATGACGGACGCACATAGTTGCTGCGCTCGAACGACTTCCGACAAATGGAAGTGCGTCTTTACGATCGAGGACCGGTGTCGAAAACCCTAAAACAGTTGCTCAACAACCCTTGTAAAAGGTGTTGCTTTTGGGGCCACCGGGTCATATGACCAAAAGCCTAAAACTTCGAGGGAAGGCTGCGGCGTTCCTACGGTGTCTCTCTCTCTCTCTCTCTCTCTCTCTCTCTCTCTCTCTCTCTCTCTCTCTCTCTCTCTCCCCCTCGAGCGTCGGGTTTCAAAAGGAGATGGCAGTTGTCACTATAGAGTAGGTCTTGTGTAGGTTTAAGGGGGGCGAGGGAAGAAAGAGGATATTTTATGTTTGCTTCTCGCTGTTTATTGTTGTCTGTGCGTCGTCCCTGTTATGAAGGAGTTGAAGGCTTGAGTGTAGTCAGTCACTTTTGGCGCTTATGTAGAAGGGTGTATGTAATCCGATATTGTTTGCACAATAAGGGGCCTAGGGTTTCTAAGGTAATGCGCGTTGAAATAATATGGTACGTATGAGAGAGAGAGAGACTTTAATTCTCCCACTCTATCATTCAATCCTTGGTTCCAGTATGGGCCGATACTGAATAAGACTCTTGGAAGTTTTTATCTGATAATAAATACAAATGGCGAGGTGGGACTTTTTTCCGTTGAGAATATAATTAATATTGTATCTTTCAGTATTTGGTTCAAGTATGGGCCGATACTGAATAAGACTCCTGGAGGTTTTTATCTGATAATAAATACAAATGGCGAGGTGGGACCTTTCTCCCTTGAGAATATAATTAATATCGTATCATTCAATATTTGGTTCCAGTATGGGCCGATACTGAAGAAGACTCTTGGAAGTTTTTACCTGATAATAAATACCAATGGAGAGGTGGGACTTTCCTCCCTTGAGAATATAATTAATATCGTGCGTGCTCTATTCAAGCGAATAAGAATGTTTTTATGAATGAAGGAAAATTAACTGTTCCGTATTTGAGGTTTTTTTAAAGATGGAAAGAGGCCCCATGATGACTTTTGTAAGATACAGCTTCCTTTCTCACGATCCTTATTTCACCTTCCCTTCTTTTCCATACCCTTTTCATGATGTTCCTAATCATTGCATTCTCTTTAACCTTTGCCTGTTTAGATGTACGCGTTTGGCTTCATAATGATAATAATAATAATGAACCAAACAAAAACTTCTTTCAGTTTTCTTCTGAAGATGGAAAGAGAAACCCACAAGATTTTTGTGTATAACTTGTTTACTGGTAAATATTTACATATTACTTTGATCTCGAGCACTGTCAGGTCTAACTGTGACCCTTTTTCAAGAGATGAGGTAGTCAGGCTGGGCCTTGAACCAGCCTGACTACCTCATCTCTGAAAAAGGGTCACAGTTAGGACCTGACAGTGCTCGAGATCAAAGTAATATGTATTTACCAGTAAACAAGTTATACACAAGAATCATGTGGGTTTCTCTTAATAATAATAATAATAATATAATAATAATAATAATGGAGAAACAAATCCACAGTTATGTATATGTTCATATATTTAAAGATAAATCAGTATAATAATAATAATAATAATAATAATAATAATAATAATAATAATAATAATAATAATAATATACATGGAATTTTAGAAGAAAAATGCTGAAATCCATAAAATTCTAATTTTCATTGATATTTTCAATTCTACGAGTAAATGGCCCGACCTTCTGCAATATAGAGAAATTTTCTGTAAGAACCCATAGATTAAATTATAACGCCATATCCTACCTGTCTGCATAAAGGGTACCGAACTAAACTCTAGTTTTCTTCGCTAACATCCTTTTTTTTTCGGGGGATTTTAGCCACTTCCTATTCATCCTTTACCTTTTAATCAAGAATAATCCCCTGTGTAAAGGGGAACTTCCACAGCCTCACAGGTGCTCTGTACCCCCACAAAGAAGGTTTCTGATAATTAAAAAATGTCACTGATTTTCGACATTTTCGTGTAAGAATTACAATTTAGATCTGGAAGTAATTCGGGTAGCTTGGGAGAAATAGATTGTTATTATTATTATTATTATTATTATTATTATTATTATTATTATTATTATTATTATTATTGTGGGTATAGGCCCTCTTTCAAACATGTTTTATTGAATATGATGGCAGCCTTGGTTGCATTAATCTTGTAGATTATCCGTTCAGATCTTCTGATTAGTCTTTTTTCTTCTTAATTCTGTTACTGAAGAAGAAAAAAGGCTAATCAGAAGAGGTGAACGGATAATCTGCAAGATTAATGCAACCAAGGCTGCCTTCATATTCAACAAAACATATTATTATTATTATTATTATTATTATTATTATTATTATTATTATTATTAGTAGTAGTAGTAGTAGTAGTAGTAGTAGCAGTAGTAGTAGTAGTAGTAGTAGTAGTAGATGCTTTAACCTCATCTGCAATTTTCATGTTGGGGCACAAGTTTTTAACCGTCCATAATTAATAACTATTATCCTTTTAAACTGGAGCGGGACGATTGGGCGCCTTTACCTTTATACAGTATACATTATTTAAGAAAGCATAAAACGATGGCTTAATTGTGTGTGAAAATACAGTACATACATATATATATGTATGTATGTATATATATATATATATATATATATATATATATATATATATATATATATATATATATATTTTTTGTATATATACACACATATATATATAATTATATATATATATATATATATATATATATATATATATATATATATATATATATATATATATATATATATATATATATATATATATATATATATATTGTTTACCTTAAAATATTAGCATATGCACATATAAAACTAGTAAATCCTAACGAAAATAAAATAACTTTCATGGAAAGCGTTGGTCTTAAGTCTTAATGTGAAAGCTCTCTCTCTCTCTCTCTCTCTCTCTCTCTCTCTCTCTCTCTCTCTCTCTCTCTCTCTCTCCTCTCATGGATGTTCCACGTGCTTACGGAAATTAATAAAAAAATTATTAAATGGCAAAAATGTATATTTTACGTTACTTACGTTATTTCAGTAATATAAACCACGAGGTATACAACAGGTTGACCAAAGAAATGACCTTGTTTAGTTCTTCCATAAAAGAACTGGGTATGTTTTATGCGAAGTCAGAAAGTCTTCGGAACTTTGTATTGAGAAAACACTAGACCTGACATACGCTGGAAGTAATTAGACGGTCAGGCAAACAGTGACCGGCATTGGCATTTTCTGTCATTATTGATCACAAAGAAGTATGAATAAAAAAAAAAAAAATTGTACTTCTGGTCACAGTGGGCTCTCTTGTAAGTTATTTTATACCAAGTTGCAGATAAAATTGCAGGTATATTTTCCATCCTATGATACTGACACGTCTGTTTTTGTGTGACGATACATAAAGTCCACGTTCATACATATGTTCACAGAATACTATATATTAATTCTCACTTTCTCATCTTTTCCCCCACCTCTATCCCTAACCTAAGGGGTCGGTTGCCTTGATGCATCTTCTCCAAACATTTCTACCGAAAGAATCCCCCTCCGCTAAGCCTTTCTTCTCAAATTCCTCCTTCATTTTATCACGCCATCTAATCCTTCGCCCTCCTGTCGAACTTCTACCCACAGGTTCTACCCAAACGCATTTTACTCCTCCCTGCCCACCCATCCTTACCGCGTGCCCAGACAATCTCAGTCTCGACTCACCAATCCTTACAACTCGGGCACTTCTAATTTCTTCGTTTTCCAACCACTTACGCTGCGAGATCCCCAAAATCCAAATCCGCATCCTTTTTGTTTGCTTACTGCTGCACTCAAGTGCTTGTACACAGGCGTGCACGGTTGTATTTAAAAAATAAAATGTATGAATAGAAGTTTTGACATACCCCTAACATTCTTTTGAGCTAAATGCACTGCAATATCAATTTTTTTTTAGCTAAATGCACTCCGATATCACAATGTTCCAAAATACATACTTACACTGTATATATGTATATATATATATATATATATATATATATATATATATATATATATATATATATATATATATATATATATATATATATATATATATGTGTATGTATGCATGTATATAAGCTATGCTGGATGTATAGTAAGGACTAAGTATACTTTAGTTTAACCAGACCACTGAGCTGATTAACAGCTCTCCTAGGGCTGGATCAAAGGATTAGATTTATTTTACCTGGCTAAGAACCAGTTGGCTACCTAGCAACGGGACCTACAGCTTATTGTGGAATCCAAACCACATTATAGCGAGAAATGAATTTATATCACCAGAAATAAATTCCTCTAATTCTTCATTGGCCGGTCGGAGAATCGAACGCGGGACCAGCAGAGTGCTATCTGAGAACGATACCCACCCGGCCAATGAGGAACTATGGATGTATAGTAAATTGCATAATGATTATATTAGAGATTCTTACATGAAAATAAAAAATGAGATACCAAGACTTTCGATTTTTATTCTGAAATCATCTTGCACAAGAAAGCAGTATGGAGTCACAGATAACAATAAAAGCACGTTAAAACTCTACTTAAGTATGTAAAAAACATTCTTCAGAATAAAACATACTTAGTGGAAATATGTAGTTATTAAAATCACAATCAAATTATTACCCATTTGTAAAATATCCAACGTCTTGTTTTACTTTTGAATCATTAAGAATATAACATTTCAGTAATACGTCCATCTTTTATTATTTGTAATGGTCCAAAAGTAAAACAGGCTGTTAGATATTTCACAAATAGATAATTTTTTATTGCGATTTTAATGACTGCATATTTCCACTAAGTATGTTTCGTTTTGAAGAATGTTTCTTGCTTACTTAGTAGAATGTTAACGTATTTTTTATTCTTATCTGTGACAGCATATTGCTTTCTCGTGTAAATTGTATTTTAAGACTGTTTGGTATCCTGAAGATGACTTAAGAATGAATGTCGAAAGTCTTGGTATCTCCTTTTTTTATTTTCATGTGAGGATCTTTTATATTCTTTAGCCACGTGACTATTGTGGAAATACAAGGCTTATTAAACATGTAAATGTCATGTATTCAAAACAGCTACAATCGTTTGGTCCCAGAAAATTACTTGGCGTCAAAATTTCCTTCGCATAATGAGCTGGCGCCGTAATGGGTTTAGCGCCCAATCGGCTGCGCCAGATCGACAGAGCCAAGACGGCTGCGCCAGAAAGTACTCCGCCCCGGTGATGGCTTCTCAAAGATCAACTTTTCAGTGTTTCTGTTTAAGGGTGAGCTATTAGAATATAATAAGGGGTTCAGTCTCAAAGTTTTTTATCTGTTTCTGTGCATATTTTTTTTTTTTCCTTTCTCTTTCTTCTGTTAGTGTAGTTCTGTCTGAATTAGACGTTTAAGTCATTGATTTAACGTTAGCGGAAAGTATCTCTTTACTGTCCGCAACATTTGATTTTTGACATCTTTGCTTATTCACACGCAGACATTCTCTCTCTCTCTCTCTCTCTCTCTCTCTCTCTCTCTCTCTCTCTCTCACACACATTGCTAGTATTCAAGGTACAAACATACATTATGCCTACTTCATTTATAACCGATTGTAAGTATGCAAAAGAGTTTATTTATCGTATAAGTTTTAGGATCTATTTGTTTATTCCCATTTCCCGGGAGGAAGATATTGATTTTGCTCTAAGAGCGAAAAAAGTGACGAACAGTCCACACAAAATTAATGGATTGTGATTCCCGTGAGAGCCTACCCTATACGGCCATGCCATATTCCCCTCCATTTTTCAATATCGGTATTGGGAGAGAGAGAGAGAGAGAGAGAGAGAGAGAGAGAGAGAGAGAGAGAGAGAGAGAGAGAGAGAACTTTTCCCCTCAGTTAATTATGTTTAAGGAAGATACGTAATGATTTTCCCACTTGAAGGGTCTACTTTTACAACCTGTAGCCTTTATTATCTGCAAAGAATATTTCAGGAGAAAAGTCTTCCGTGATCTTGTCAGAATCATAAGTTGTTTCGATAACTTTGTGCAATGATAATCCTTCTCAGATTATAGAGAAGGTTCTTAAGAACAGCTACATAGTGAGCCAGGTCACACGAAAAAGAGCAAATCTGCTTCACGTATAGTGTACAACTGTACATTGTTTGGTTTACTAATTCTAACTCTCTGATGGAATATAATTGACATAGAATTCCTTCATTCTTTTTCATTTTTCTGGAATAAACGCCACATGAACATTCAGAAGCACCCCATATAAGGGCTTTTGGTGTGAAGGAGAAATACCTAAATTAGATATAAAACAATGTCCATGTTTTGTTCTTTTCTAAACAAAGGATAACAGTTTTTATACGTATCAGGAAAGGATAATTTTAACAAAAGAAGAGTATAAGCATAACGTTTATTGTTATTTAGCTATGGCAGAGGAATTCTAGAAGAGAATAGTGGTTTCATAAGACTATCTGCATTCTTTCTTCTTTCTTCTTCTTCTTCTTTCTTTCTCTCTTCTGTCTTTCTCTCTCTCTCTCTCTCTCCTAGCCTTTTTTTTTATTATTCTTTAAGCTTTACGAATGGGAGCTCAGCGGTACCCTGTGTGGGTGTCATATTTTAATGTATTATCTTAAAGGCGTGGGAACTGAGGTCACCATTTCTTGCATCATTATCGTCCATTTCTCCGTCACGAAGGAAAGATAATTATTATCGTCATTATTATTATCATTAGCATAGGTTGCATAACAGTACGAAGAATTTGTAGTCGTGTTGGTAGTAGTAGCCATAACAGTTGTTTGATAAATTATTTATCTTGATGTGTATTATACAGTATCGTTCGAAGTTATTGGCTTGCTAATAGATAACCCTGCAAGTCAATACCTCTGACACTGACTATCTGACTCCTGTTCCATTTGCGTTGCCTGACGGTCAGTGGGGAAAAGGATATTTCGAGAGAGAGAGAGAGAGAGAGAGAGAGAGAGAGAGAGAGAGAGAGAGAGAGAGAGAATCCAATCACGTTGTACAGGCTGTGTGACTTACATAAGCACGAGTCTGAATCTTGGATCACGTTTGGGGTTTTTCAAAGGATATTATCTTGCCAAAGTTACTTCATGAAAGTCATATTTTTACGAAAACTAGACTGACAAATATCGACCATGTCCTTTGGGAGAAGAAAGCTGTTATTTTTTTTTCTTGGGTGGGGTTGGTTGGAATAAAAGCTGTGAATATCTGGTTCAGAACTCCATGATGTGTGTTGTTCAATATTTCAAAGCTTAACACCAGGACAGCAAGGCTTGAAAATGTTTACAGCACAATAACCAGACTTCAGAATCTACGCAGATAATATCAGGGCTGTGAAGATGAGAGCATTGTCCCTCCAAGATATTTAATATATATACAGTACCAACCGAAGTCTTCACAGCTTAGGAAAATTAGTTCAGTTTGGTAACGATGGAACTTTCTTCATTTTAGGGTCAATAGGCGGTGTTCTTGAAGAAATTGGGATTAGATCCGGCAGAACGGTCCTTCTGCATTAGTTTTTACGAAATTAACTTTCGGTTAAACTTCATTCTTCAATAGCTTATTGTCACGATACAGTAATTTATTGAAGAATGAAGTTACTGGAGAATATTTTTTAGCACATTTTGAGTTTTCGTGACCAGTCAGCATCATTATTTGCAATATTTCTCTCATTTTGACTTTTTGAATTTATTCTTATCCTTTCCAGCTTCCAGTTTCACTCGTAAAGAAAAAAATTAACTTCTCTACAATGTTCCTCTGCATTGCATGGGATGGTGTAAAGGGGGATTTGGAGGGGGGTCGTGGTAAGAGGGGAGGGGCCGAAAGACGTGCAGCGATTGGTAGTTGCCATGTCGGGTGGGGCGGGATGGAAAACCACGTGACCGCGCATGGAATCAGCTGATTTCTTCTTTTTCTCCGTCTTCTCTCTCCCAGGCCCTTCTAGACTAGACACGTGGCCTACCCAACCCGTCATCCTACGCTGGAGCTAAGGCTGTTAAAAAAAGGGTTTCCCCCTTCCCCCCATTCTCGGTTGGCGAAGTTTTACGTGTCTAGACACCCTCGACAGGGGGTCGCTGACGTGAGCCTAGTTATCGATGATTTTCCATCAACACTCGTCTCGTGACGGTGTGTACCTTTGCAGTTGTCCAAGAGTTGCAACAGTTGCGTCATCATGAAGTGTCATGTTTTTAACAGACTGGAATAGCATTGCTATGAGGCCGCCCGTATCGTAGTTCAACACACTGTTAGATAACGACTGTGGGATTCAGTAAACTATCTAATGGTGTCGCTCACTATTGCAGGGGAAGATGGTTGATCAATAATGCAAGCATCATACTGAGAGGCCTTTCGTGGGGGGAGAGAAAAGGAGACAGTGTTTAAAGGTCAGATCTTCCCAGCCACTTTGTTTTTTTTTTTTTTTTTCCTCCATGTAAGTTATCCATTTGGTCAATAGGCAATATTAAGTAACCCTTTATTGGAAATGTTTAGTATCAGTTTTGAGTAATTGTTTTACAATGTAGCCACATAAACAGCGTTGTATTCAAGGACAAAGGTGGTATATGATATTCATTGTGTTAAGCAAATGAAGTAACACGACGTCAAGAAATTTTATGATGATTAGTATGTACTGATAAATTAATATAAGATTCTTCTTTTCTTGTGTGAGCAAGAGCCCTTCTACGGCAAAATAAGCAATGTATCAGTTGTTACGTATACTGCCATTCTTTGTCATCCAGCACTCAACCACAAAGAATATTCGATGTCATAGCTAAAGGACAGGGAACTACTGGTTGTTTAATAATCCTTTCTAAATTTGTTAGTTTAGGATTCTAACAAAACGTGAATATTTCTTTCGATAATTTGGTTTAACATACGTACATTCGTATCTGGTGTGTCTGCTACGTGAGATTTCAGGTGCCACGTATAAAAGTTATGCAATAGAGGGAAGGTGTTGCCTGCAGAAATCTATATCCTGCTCTCCACGAGTCTCACTTTATACTTTCATTCATATTCATCTTATTAATTTATTTTATAATATTTTTCTTTGTTATTTTTTTCTTGATTTATCTCATTTCTCAATTTCATTTTTAGTAAGGACTGCTTTCCCTATTGAAGCCATCTGGCTTGGAATATACCTCTTCCAATTGTGGTTGCAGCTAGGCTTTTGATGATAATAATAATAACTGGCTTTTCCATTCTACGCAGTCTTGCTAATAAATGTCAACGCACAAAAGTTCATCATATCAGCTTTAATGCTAGAGTAAAGGTATGCTTTGCATAAGTAACACTCTGGCAAATGATTCTGACTGTCTAAAGTTACTAGGTATTCCTTTCAACTCTTGAGCTCTCTGGTTCACAGCCGTTGAAAACACGATGATCTAATGCTACCAGAAAAGTAATTATTGTTCGGAAAGCCTCCTATATCTACATAGAGGATAAATATATTGCAACGCCGTTCAGATATTGTGATCTACCGTTACTGGAAGATTGTACTCCTCTCTCGATGGCAGTAGCTTCCCGGTATTTCCACCTTTAGGAAAATGCAAACTTGGCTAAACTTTCCTTAAGCTCTGTCTGAAAAGGGAACTTCTATTGGCCTCTTTCACATCTGTCCCTCGAGACAGAATGCTTGTTACTCACTTTGCCAGAACGTCAGTGCGTTCACACTTTGTTGAAGCGTCGTGTCGTCACACTTCCCACCCGGCAAGTTGGTTGGTTTAGGTTAAACCAGCTTATGCCAGCACAGACCCATTATGGGTGACCCCAACGAGGACGTGAGGATTAGGGGATTAGCGATGGGATCCTCGGGCTGACCAACCAGCAGAGACGCACTTTCCTTTCGCTGTAAAACTGAGGAATGGTTTTCCAGGCAGTTATTGATGCCGATGGTGGTAGGTTTAGGAGAGGCCGCAACACTGGTTCAAAGTGTCACACTCCTTTGGCTTATTTTCCTCACTTGCGTTGCTGTCTGTGCACGTACATTTTTATGTGTGATGATTTGCATTGTTTCGTTTTATTTTCTGTTTTTCCCTCTTTCCTCGCGTTTATTTATTTGTCAGTTGCTTCTCCTTTAGACGTGTTTGATATGAATGTTTCATTTCCTTCGTTTTGAATAATGATGATAATAATAATAAATTGCTTGCCCTTTAGACGTGTTTAATGTGAATGCTTCGTTTACTTCGTTTTGAATAATAATAATAATAATAATAATAATAATAAAATAATAATAATAATAATAATAATAATAATAATAATAATAATAATAATAATAATAATGGAGAAGCAAATCCACAGTTATGTATGGTTATAAAAATATTTAAAAGTAAGTCTATAGAGAGAGGGTTCGGGAATCTGTTCGATTCCCCTTTTAAATCTCAGATTGGAAAAGGGAATCGAACAGAGTTCCGAAATCTCTCTGTATAGATTTAAATGTTTGTACCATACATAACTGTGGGTTTGCCTTCTCCATTTCAAGACTCATGCTATATGAATAATAATAATAATAATAATAATAATAATAATAATAATAATAATAAAAGCCAGAGGTACATCTATGCCATATTGGTACCTGCCAGCAGGCTTTGAAATTTTGGCGATGAATCATTCCGCTTCCAGCCAATAGGAGGACCCCCCAAAAGCTTTGACAACCATTCAAAAATCACCATAATAATAATAATAATAATAATAATAATAATAATAATAATAATAATAATATGTATGTAATAATCTAAAGGATCCCAGCTGACAAGCCTTAAAATAAACCAGAATTTATTTTGGAAAAAGACCGTGTGAATTCCGATACCGTGATGAATAGCCGTGACCTGTAAAATACAACCAGCCATTCGATATTGAATGTGAGGAGCCAAACGGATATTATGCCGATTGATCTTCAGTTTCTTCCCGACAGCGCCTGCTGGATGGAGGAGGGCACATTGCCTTCTCAAATACGCAACAAAAGGGTCCTCTCTCTTCTCAGGTCAAAGGATTCTCAATTTCCTCTCCGAGCATTCCCGGGGTTCGCTGGAAAAGAAGGCTGTTCATTTCTCCGTTTGTTTGTCTATTTATTTACGGTCGGGGTTAGAGGGAAGGAGGCATTAGTCCGGTTTACAAAAGTCAGGTTGACTCAGACGTTTTGATCTTTGTACAATTTATTGTCTAAACATACTTATGCTATTTGGGCTGTCAAGCCAAGCGCGGGGCAGGGGTGGGACAGGGGAGGCCTTTTCGCCACTGTCTTAAGAGGGGCGGCCCGCTTGCATAGAAAGGAAAGAGGGAGTTGGAGTGGTTGGACAGCAAGATAGATATCCAGAAAATACAGGAGATGAAATACAATGGTCTAAAGGTGGAACTGGCAGAAAATTCCCGCTGTTCCAGTAAGAAGTCATAATTTGAGAGGTTCGACAGCAAGATTGAAGAAAGAAAATGGGAACGGAGGTAAAGTAAAAGGCTAAACAGTGAGTATAGTTAGGGACCGAAGGAGAGCTGCAGACACCCTTTAGTAATGCCTACAGCGTACCACGTGAGGTGCACTGACGGCACTACCCCGTACAGGGGCTGAAGGATATGAATTGATTGTGTTTTCCATTCATCTGCCTACCTATTATGTACTTACACGTACTCGGTATCAGAAAAGGATCCACCTCTCAAAACATTCTCAACTGAAAGAATTGAAGGATGGACCAGTTGAATTTAATGTACAACCGTTGTTGATAGCCCGCAATGTAAAATATTATATAAGATTATAAAAGGAAATAATTCTCGAACTCTTCTCTCAAAGTTATGACGGAAAGTCTGACCCCAGTTTCGTGGTTTTCGAAGAGAACTGAACTGCGAGATGGAGAATCTGTCTACTGCCTCTTGTTGAAGAGTCAGCGAATATGTTTCTCCGCTGCTTTCTCTCTTGTTTGATGCTTTATACACACACACACGCACACACACATGTATATATATGTATAATATGCGTGCATTGATCAGTTGTGCGTATACACAAAGTCATACAAAAAATGTGCTTATGCAATTGACATCTGAAATGCTGAATTGGCACAGCTATGAGATACTTGGCTGCTAAATAGCGTGAAAGTATTAAATGCCTTTTATTTGATTATTTATCCCTCAAAATAGGGGCCAGCAATGACTTTAGTCTGGTATCTTAATTACTAAAGGGTAAGGACGACTAATTAAACGCAAAGAAAGGTTAACTTTTCGTCGACCTTTTATTGTACAGGGGATATTCTTTACTTGGTATTTTTTCTTTTATTAAAGGGAACCAATTTCCCCGAGACACTCTTAAACATACATTTTCATGCTTCTGTACACATTCAATCATTTCTTTTATTTACAGTTCGTTTCAGTGCAGAAGTATCATTTAGATACTCTGCGTTTATGATCGATAACCTTAGTTGATATATGTACCACTGTCTAGCGTTTTGCAGTCTGTCAAAGGCCTATCTCAGGTAATTTTGATCTGACAAAATATTACAAGTCCTGCGCGATACTCTGCGTGAAATACATTGCACAAGTGTTTTTAACCGGATGTTCCTCATTCCTCCTGCAAAAAGAAAAAAAACAGAACAGATGCTCATTCCTCTTATTACATCGAAAACCAATATTTTTAAAAGGGAAATGGAAAGTTTTTTTGAGATTGATAAAACACTAAATGATTGAAGAAAGTATATTAGTTAACCATTGCATATGACAAAGAAAAAATAAAGCTAGGTTGATTGTTGGCATAGAAAGCTGATAGTCTGACTATTCATTGAAGAAATGTTACAATCTAGACCGTTATAATTGATAGGCTGACTATTCATCGAAGAAATGTTACAACCTAGACCGTTATAATTGATAGGCTGACTATTCATCGAAGAAATGTTACAATCTAGACCGTTATAATTTAGGGAAATAACAACACAAAGGCAGGAAACACCGGTGAGATTTATTGTCTTGCAGAGATTAACCAGAACTTAAACCATTCATAGCAAAAGCCTGAGGAAACTTTCGTAAAACGACGTAATAGTCACAAGAAGTAAAAGGGGTCAGTTTAATGAAACCGTCTCGACTCCGCATGTCAGGAGTAAATGAAGACGAAGGCCAATGTGTTGTGTGGATGATGTTGAGATTTGAAACTTGTTTGTTGTTTCTGAAGAGTATAAGATTTCGTAGCGGTAAGTTTCAGCGAATAGGCTCTGAAATGATAATACCGAATTGTTTATTTAAAGATTGGAATGTAAGGAATAGTTCCAAGAGCGATTCCTGCCCAGGAAATATGTCACACTAGACCGAGTGTACCCCGCTAGACCCAGTGTACCCTAGTCAGCCACCGAGTACAAGAAAATGCAGAAATGACAAAAGAAGTCGAAACTCCTGTCGTGGTTTTTCTTCATTTTAATGTCCCTCTCAGTTACAGTCTTTAGCCTTCTGGAAAATGTCGTCCCACATCTCTGCATTGAGTTCTGCACTATTAGGAAATAATGAACCTCTTAGTGAATGACTATGATATACTCGTAATTGGTTATTTCACAGTGACAGCCATAAAGAAAGAACGTCTTCTTCAAATTCCTTTTTGATAAAGTCTCAGTATTCGTTCGGGAAATGTACGAGTGGTTAACTTGTTACCAAGACTCTCAAAAGACTTGTTATCGGAAAACTTCCCTTCAGCACCGAATGGAATTTTTGTCGTTATGAAACTTTTAGGTCAAAGACAAGGCCAGGGAAGGAGAAGACGGGAGAGATACAACATTTGCGGACAAGTTATTGGGAGAAAATTTTACTCCCTCTCCTTTTCCAGTTCTCTGAAAGAGTGTATATTCGCACGTGCGCACAAACACATACATACATACATACATACATACATACATACATACATACATACATACATACATACATTATATAGTGTGTGATTATGTATGTTTGCATATATATATATATATATATATATATATATATATATATATATATATATATTACCACAGGTGAAAAATAAGAGACGGGGTGTAGGTCCTGACCAGTTTCGACTTTATTTCCAAGCCTTCGTCAATGGCTTGGAAATAAAGTCGAAACCGGTCAGGACCTACACCCCGTCTCTTATTTTTCACCTGTGGTAATGTGCGGTAAATGAATCACGTACAAAAGTGATTATAATGATTATATATGATATATATATATATATATATATATATATATATATATATATATATATATATATGTGTGTGTGTGTGTGTGTGTGTGTGTGTGTGTGTGCGCGTGTGTATGTATCAAGAAGGTTATGGAGGCAGATGAAAACTTATAAACTTCGTAGTTCGAGAACTGTATGGGCAAGATTGAGTATGATGAGAGAATGTCTTATGATTAATAAAATCTGTGTCTGGCTAGCTATGAAGAATATGAACGGGTGTTAGTCTAGTCAATTTAGATGCAAAGGTAGATAACATAAGAGAGATGGCATTGATTACAGGTATGGAGCCCATTTAGTAAATGAAATTAGAGATTGTCTTCTGGAATTTTTTTTAGAAATTGGCTTGATTGTTGGAAATACATGGATTCCAAAGATGAGTTCTCATAAGTGTATATGAGATAGAGAAAATGGCGGGGAAAGGGCTTGTTAGGTTATCTGTTATCTGTTCAGGAGATGGAAGAACAATTTTAATGAAGTAATGGTGAGAGGAAGAGTGGCTAGAGGTATATGTGATCGTTATCTGTTTGAAGTGAAAGGTAAAATTAATAGATGTTCAAGTTAGCTGTAAATGAAATCAAGACACGTAAGTTGATGGGAAGGAAGGAAGTGCAAAGGGCATATGAAGAGAAAATGGATGAAAATTGGGCATGGGCTAAAGGCATGAAAGTGAAATGAGTTGGTAAATTCAGGATGCGGACATTAGGGCTCCCATGAGTGTTTGTGGGTATAGGAGGGTAGGAAGAGGGGAAATCGCAATAAGTGGTGGGATGAGGAAATAGAAGGCTTAGTAAAGGAATGAAGGAGATCATTTAAATTGCAGTTGCAAGGCGGAAAAGAAGATCGTGAGGAAGCAAACAGGATGCTGGATAAGGTAGTCAAGAAGAAAGTGAGAGAGAAGAAGGCAGGTGATGAGAACAGAAGGACGAATGTGTGCAAGAACTTCAAGAATGAGAGTACTGTATGTTCTACAGAGAAGTAATATAGACGAAAATGTTGTTGAGAACATGGATCTTCGAATGGGGGATATAAATGAAGGGTTGCTGTCTGAAGAATGTACTCCTGGTTCGATGGACTATTTTGAAGATTTGTGGAGGGTTAATGAAGCAATAGATCGTATTCGTGCAAGTCTGAAATTGCCTGCGGGAGCGATTTGAGGATGTAAGAAGGGCATTTAAGAAAAGAAGCTGAAGATTGGTAAGGTTCCAAGAGTTGATGGGGCTGCAAGACAGATTGTGCTTGGGTGAAAGTGCAATTGAATGCCTAACCAGGGTGTGTAAGGTATGTCTGGCTGAGGGAAAGGTTTCAAAGGCACATATGAGATAGTTAATTGTTCCCTTGTATAAGGGCATAACATTCCTCAGTATACCAGAGGAAGGTGTGAGGTAGGATATGACAGAGAAAGTAAGACAGATGACAGAAATACTGATATAGAACGGACAATGCAGGATTAAAGTATTTTTAATGACGCAACTTTGTTAGAAGTTTGAAAACAAAGCCTATGAGATTCTTATAGACCTAAGAAATGCACATAGAATCTATAGAGAAGCTGTGTTGAAGGTATCGAAAATGTGTGGTATGAAATATAAGTTACTGATAATTATTAGATTTTTTCATGATGGAACTGAAGTGTGTTAGTTTATGAAGACTGGAGAGTGACTGGTTTGATGTAAATGTGGATCTGAGATAAGGGTTTGTTATGATTCCATGGCTTTGTGGGTGGAATGGTTCAATGTCAGTGAAAGGACAGTAGATGAAGGTGCAAAGTTGAGGGATGAGACTGGGCTTTGAATTGAAGAGTGGGATGCTGATGTTGGCAGCACTACACAATACTAATGTCGGGTACTGAAAGGAAATTGTTGAAATGCAGTTGATAGGGAAACAACGATATTGCCCAGATGCAATGTTTGTGTAGTGTATGTGGTGTATGAGGAACTGAAAGGATGATAAATGTAGAGATACATAAAAGAAAGGGTGAAAAGATTGATCTAAGTGAAATGATGGATCAGAATTTTTTTTAAGATGGTTTGGTCACGTAGAAAGAACGGAGGATGATGGACTGGTGAAAAGTATATAATTCTGATCTGTTAGATCAGATAGATGAAGTTCAAGAGGCATTTGAAAGAAAGGGCTTCATATCAAGGAAATTCAAGAGTGTCTACAAGACTGAAATGAATGGTAGGCCTATTGTATGCTTGTAGGGGTTTCCTTTGCAACTGATGAGCCTTCAGTGCAGATGTATGAAACAGCTAATGTTTTAAAAGTTTTGTGCACTGAGGTCTTTCACAAATTAGCACTAAATAGCGTGCTTTGTCTCCTGAACCATCTGTGTTAGAGAAAGGGCCCCTTTGTATATAAACTATTAGATTTTTGACCTGACATTTGTGTGTGTTTCACGTAATCGTCGAGAGTAACATTGTTATAGATCATGACCAGAAACACCTTGGAAAGTGGGTTGCCTCCATGATCTTGAGTTTAATTAAGTCGTTTATCCGTAATGTCGGAAGGCTGTTGTGTTGTGGCCGCCCTAATGAATTGCTTCGCGCACTGTTGCTTTAAGTTGTTAGGCAACGGATGCGATGTCGTGACAGTCGATTGCCCGTCTCCTTGATGTTTATCCTTGAATTCTATTGTTTCATTCACCAAGTCAGTTCAGTCGTGAAAGATGGCGAACTCCTGGTTTCATTCACCAAGAGGAGAAAATAGTGAATTTCTGGTATTTATCGTTTCATTCACCGAGTTATTTCAGTAATGAGAAATGGTGAATTTCTAGCAATAATTATGTACGCACCGCGTTAAAAAAACATTGTGCACCGCCCCGTAAATTATTTTAATGGTTTGTGAAGGAGTAAGCATTCTTTGTAAGGTATATTGCTCTTTTTTTTCGTTGTTTGGATATTTCTGTTATTTTGTTTGTTTGTTTATCTTTAGTTTTCGTTTCAGTGGAATATTGATGGGTCGAAAAGCAATTACGAACCCTTGCAAACCTATAAGTTTTGTAATGATCTAAATTTAGTTTTAAGGAGTTTGCAATTTTACTGAATGTTTTACAGGACGGAGAAACGGTTTTCTTGAATATGCAATTAACGTCGATGTTCATTTGTTTTTGTTGTCTTAAAGTGCCACGCCCATGTTCAAGAGTATCGCATCTTTTATTAATCGCATTATATCTGTTTTGAATACTTTACCGGTCACAAATTAGAACTTTCTAGACCGTGGAGATATATTACAATACCGTATGTTCTTCTCTATTACTCTTAATTATTACAACAATCTTCAAAATTAGAGACTTTGTTTTAATAGTTATCTTTTTTGTATTTTTGTCAGTTTAGCGTAACGCAATAAAAAAAAAGACTCCAAAGATGATGTGGTTTTAGCGTGACGAAGTCTTGTAGGAGTACGTGGGCCGTCTAATACGCCATTAGTAAGGTTTATTGAGTACTACAGGCTTTAAACCGAACACGCCTTTGTGCCTGCTTTATCATATATGTTTTTCCATTATTTTCGTCGCTTGTTGATGACTGAGCGATTGAAGAAGTCAAGGCCGTTCAATCTTGAGAGCAGCCTCACCTGATGTCCATCCATTTATTGGAACATCGAACTTTTTACCGACGGAGACTTTCTTCCCACTACTTTCTTGTGTCGAACTCGGGTCATCCACTGGCTCCTGAGAAACGTATCTTCCTCCCTCTGTTCCTCAAAGTTATTATAGATATTTTCCTCCTTTTCCTTGACCTTGAATCACCTTTGAAAACATCCGACGGAGACTTTCTTTCCACTACTTTCTTTTGTCGAATCTCGGGTCATCTTACAGGCTCCTGAGAAACGTGTCTTCCTCCCTCTATCGCTCAAAGTTATTTTAGATATTTTCCTCCTTTTCCTTGACCTTGAATCATCTGGGAAAACATCCTTCGATGTACATTATATGGTCAAGAGAAGGTTGCTCACCAGTTACCTTGAGATACTGTTCTTGGCTTGAAGGAAAAGATAGGTAACTGCTCATGCCATTTCATTTTTATCAATGTTCTTCCCCTACCATTACCTTAGTTACGGGCTGCTCTGTGACCAAAGTCCGTGCTGGCATAAAGCCATCTCAATCATAAACAACATCAAATTATATAGTACATAATATATATATATATATATATATATATATATATATATATATATATATATATATATATATATATATATATATATATATATATATCAATGTCCTTTACTGTAATACCACAGTTTAATGTGAAGATAAAAAGGCCCATAAAACATTATTTGAACGTTGAAACCATATATTTCGAGCACTTTCTTCTGTGCCCCTGTTCACTGGTAAAATATGGGGCACAGAAGGAAGTGCTCGAAATATATGGTTGCAACGTTCAAATAGTGTTTTATGGGCCTTCTTATCTTCATATATATATATATATATATATATATATATATATATATATATATATATATATATATATATACATACACATACATCTACGCAAAAACTGTGCGCTTGTATTTTATTTGTAGTTTCTTAATACCGTTGTCATTCTACAAAGTCATAAACATTTGGCAAACACTTGGGAAAAGATATAGTCTAGTACCGTCTTCATAAATGGAAAATGTCAGATGAAAAATTGCTCGAGTAGAAATCCAGTAAAAGCGTTTCTCTGAAACATATTTCATTAAATAATGTAGCGGCACGGCAGGTATCCTTTTTGTTATGTTTATCTTTCTAATTTTTTTCCTACCTCTCCCAAGAATTCAGTGTTTAAACGTTTATGCCTTTCTTCGTGTAATGTTATAAAAGAATAGGTGTATGTTATTGTATCTATGATATAACACTCGAGCATTCATTTGGGAACATTAAATGAACTCCACGTGGAGGAACAACAACTATTAAAAAGAGTAGAGGGACACTTTATGAAAAGGATGCCTCCCTTTGTTGCTCTATTGTTGAATGAAATGAGTACATCTCGTAGAATGTAGGCATGTAGATGAGTGTATAAGCAGCGTCCGTGATATTTTGGAGTTTGTTATAAATTTCGTTGTACTTTTACATTAAGTTGTTTGCAAATAAGTTTTTATATTTTGTTCTCTGCTGTTACGTATCGCAGGATTTTATTGTACATCTGTTCAGGTTTTAATCTGCTGCAGTTGATTGAAAATTCGCCTAATGAAAACTTGTCTTGTCTTTAGTTTAGAAAACACCTATGTTGATATAACAATGCCTTGAAAAAGCTAGTAAAATCGGCGAAGGAGCATTAAAAAACGACAAATCGAATGAGATAAATAAATGTTGCAAATATGTGGACATGGAAGAAAATGATAAGTTTGAAGGTGTGGTGAAAGCTAAGAGTTATGTCTGAAAGTCCTTGGGAAAAGTTTATTACGCGTAGAAGTATGTTTGACAGATAAAAATTTATAAAAAGCAGCTTAGGTATAATAATTATGAAAAATAAAATCAACAGAAAATGGGAATGTAATAATGTAGTTAAGTAGAGTTTCAAAACTGAAAGCTACATCAGAAACTCTGCGGCGTGATGTTTATAAGATTACAGGAAACTGATCAGATTTGACAACCTGTGACAAGCGATGTGACCTTAAAGTGACCAGCCTTTATGGTGTATTATCATGTGTTGAACTTGTATTTCGATAAAGAACTTGTTAATTAGAACGAAGATCGCCGACCACCTTTTGGGCTGGTGTCCCTAATTAAACATGAGAGTTGTTCTAAAGTTTTAAAAGCTTCTTTGTACCTCTGAGCCGCAGTGTTAGGTCGAAGACCGGAAGATGAAAAGGAAACCTAACTTTAAAACTCTGCCGAGAGAACGAAGTTAGCAGGAAAGCTTCTCCGTGAGAAGTTCTCAAAATATGCAAGTGATGGGGCCAATGCTGAGAAGTTTGCGTTGTGAACCTTTCCACAGCCCAGCTCGTCTTTTATGGCTCTGTTTGTTTTTCGTTGACCTTTATTGGTCTCATTCAACCGCTGGCTTTACTGACATGACCTGAGAGCGTGGATAATAAGGAACTGTCGAATGATGAGGGGGAATAGCTTTGCATATGATGAGAGAGTCGAGATTTGGATGGTTTGGGCATGTGGTAAGAATGAGTGAGGAGGAAGGCGTGAAGAGGGCTTGGATGGAAACTCTTAGGGGTAGATTATCGAGAGGGAGGCAAAGGACTAGGTGTCGTGGGAAAGTGAAGAAGGATTTTTATAAGAGTTTAGCAGAGGATGATGCTTTTGAAAGAAATTGTTGGGGAAAACACACCAGGGTAACTTACCCCTCAGCTATGGGGTACCGGTGGGGATGAAACGAGACTAACTTTTCATATGCTCATTTACTTAGTAGTTATATTTTGCCCTAAAATTAACATGGAAGTAAAAACAACCGTTTTGATTTCATATCTTGAGGATCAATGTTCTATGGAACTTTTGAATATCTATTTTTTTCGGAGTCTTACCTGCCCTTATAACTGCAAGTCTATAGATTTTGGTCCCGTAGGGGTTAGTGCCGTCAGTGTACCTCATGCGGTGCACTGTAAGCATTACTTAGGGTTCTTTGCAGCGTCCCTCGGCCCCTAGCTGCAACCCCTTTCATTCCTATTACTGTAACTCCATTCATATTCTCTTTCTAATTACTTTCCTCCTGTTACACCTTTCAAATCTTCTTACTGTCAATTACAGTTTCAGCACTGAATGATCTCATAGGTCCCAGCGCTTGGCCTTTGGCCTAAATTCTATATTCTGTTCTGCTCTATACATTTTGGACCTGTGCTACAGCATCTGCTGCTATGCTGGAGAGTTGGTCCTCTTATCAACCTTTCTTTTCATTTTCTTCAGGGACATGGCATGTGACTTACATGGGCACTTCAGATATTAGGTATAGACCTTTGACCTAAAGTTAGTTTGTTTTGGGGCAAAACCCTACAGTTTCCCTGCTCCTGCTTCTACTGCGGTAAATCGAGGTGTACAACAGATAGTTCTTGCTGTTCTGCAAGCAGATATTGTGGTTCATAATGTCCTTTTGTGAGTGACAACTGAACTTAGCAAACTATGAATTTCAGGTTTGACAGGAACACTCCCAGCCCTCGCCCTGTTGACTTGAGAAAAACTTTGCCTGCTTTCTTGAGATACATTCGGGTTTGAAGACTGCATTCTAATGCACGTTGTTTTTCGTTTCAGACAAGTTCTCTCTCTCTCTCTCTCTCTCTCTCTCTCTCTCTCTCTCTCTCTCTGTCAAAATGTTTTGTCTGAATGATGTAAAATGCAGTCTTTGTTACCAGCGGACATTCGATCATCGTCTGTCTGGCATTCATAAGCTCTTGTTTTATAGTGCAGAAATACTGCATTGTTCAAAATAAAATACATTTTCTAAATGCATGTCAGGGAATAAAGTCTGTCAAGATATTGTTTTATATTTAAGGGCTGCTTCCTAAAAATTCTATAATTGGTTACCTTTTTTCCCTAAAATCGATATTCAGCAATTTAGTTAATTTCTGACAGTCATTTCACATAGAAATAATTTTAGAATATATTGTGAAAAATCATCACGGTCTTTTGAAAAAAAAGAAAAAGAGACTTTTTAATTATTTTCCGTTTTGGTTGGTGAGTATCGCTTGTCCTTTTGTACGCGGAGTATGGCGTTAACGAGGCTGCCAGTGTGATGTATTATGTAGAATGCCTCGCGTCGGAGCGCTCTGGATATTGTCTCACTGGTTTACAAGGCTTTATTGCGAACAGTTTGAGAGATTATCCGCTCATATGAGGTTCTCCCGCCTTTGAAATTTGATCATCGCTTCATTTATGATTTTGTTACCCATTGCAAAATATCCTTTATACTAACAAATATCTTATTTCCTAAAGAAATATTTAAAGAAGTAAATTCGTGCGAGCCAAGTGATAATAAGAATAATTGCATCTCCAAATATACTAACGTTGCTAATGACATTAGAAGGAAAGAGAATGCGAGGATGACTGTCACGTAAACGGTATATGTATTCAGGTCTTATGGGCAATACTTGCATGATTAGACTGGTAATGGAAGTCTCTCCTGCCATGTCTGTATTTGTTAGAAGTATTTGTTTGCTTTTTTTTTTTTTTTTTGAGACCCGAATTTATCCAGTTCTCTCCTTGATGCTGTGTTAGAAAAACGTTAAGTTAGCCCGTCCTATTGTATTTTCGCATAAAATAAATGGATTAGATAAAGCATTGTATTCTGTACATACATTTCCGGATGGTATTGCTGAAAAAAACTCACAATGATTCCCTCGTGTTGATATGGTTTTTTCTCGCGTCGTTTTTTCACTTGAAGAATATATAAAGGTCACTTCCACTGGTTACCGTTATTGTAATTTTTTGCCAAGAGTTATTGTTTGTTGAGAGAGAGAGAGAGAGAGAGAGAGAGAGAGAGAGAGAGAGAGAGAGAGAGAGAGGAGGGGGGGTTTTGGATATATGTTTTTTTCCCACGGAGAATGGTGATTCATCAAACTCACAAAGAGACAAATTATTTTTCCACGGAGAAAGGTGATTTATTATATTTACAAACAGACGGACAAACAGATTTTTTTTCCACGGAGAATGGTGATTTATTAAATTCACAGACAGACAGACTTTATTTTCCATGGAGAATGGTGATTTATTAAAATCACAGACATTATTTTTCTACAGAGAACAGTAATTTATTAAACTCACAGACATTATTTTTTCTACAGAAAATGGTGATTTATTAAAACCACAGACATTATTAATTTTTTCTACAGAGAACGGCGATTTATTAAACTCACAGACTGATTATTTTTCGTACAGAGAACGGCGATTTATTAAACTCAGACAAATTATTTTTTCTACAGAAGATGGTGATTTATTAAAGTCACAGACATTATTTTTCTGCAGAGAACGGCGATTTATTAAACTCACAGATTATTTTTTTCTACAGAAAATGGTGATTTATTAAAGTCACAAACATTATTTTTCCACGGAGACAGACAGACAGACAGAGAGAGTAAATGAATTTATGAATTCTATCCTAGAGTGATGTGAGAGACTTGTCTCCTGCACATTTAACCGATCCTCCTTGCTGGAATATGCGTGCGTGCACGCGCATGCCTGTAGATCGCTCCACGACAAGGATATTGCATTGCAAAGCTCGTTTGGTTTCGTGCCAGAATTTTCGAAAACCTTTTAGTAAAACGAACGAGGCTTCAAGTGCGTTTTTCAATCTTACGTGGAAGTTCATTCGCGTTTTCCCAAAATATAAACCTATATTTTTTTTTATTTTATTTACTGTTTTTGTCTCTTTCTGTCGTCTCAACTTACTTTGCTTTTTTTTTTGTCATTTATGTAAGTGGCTGCAAGGTTTCTAGAGGTAATTGTTTTTATGATGATACCTATAATATTACCCATTAAATTACATGATCCCACTTGACTTTTTTTATTCGTAACAATGAGACCAGACACCAATGGGGCCTCCATCAGGACGAAAATAAGATAATGGAAAGTATTTGTGTTTGAGGAAGGGCGGGGGAGGGGAGGAAGAGGACAAGGGGAAGGAGATGAGGGAAGGGGGAAGAGGGGGAGATGAGGGAAAGGAGATGAGGGAAGGGGGAAGAGGGAAAGGAGATGAGGGAAGGGGGAAGAGGGGAAGGGGATGAGGGAAGGAGATGATGAAGGGAAGGAGATGAGGGGAGGGGGATGAGGGAAGGAAAATGAGAATGAAGGGAAGGGAAGAGGGGAAGGAGATTAGGGAAGAGGGATGAGGAAATAGGGGAAGGAGATGGGGAAGAGGAGGAAGGAGATGAGAAGGGAAGGAGAGATGAGGGGAAGGAGGAAGAGGAGAAGGAGATGAGGGAAGAAAGGGGAGAAGAGGGGGAAGGAGATGAGGGAAGAGGGGAAGGAGATGAGAGAAGGGGGAAGAGGGGATGAGGAAGAGGGGGAAGAGAGGGAAGAGGGAAGGAGATGAGGGAAGGGGAAGGAGAGAGGAAGGAGGAAGAGGAGAAGGGGAGGAAGGGGAAGGGGAAGGAGGAAGAGGAGAAGGAGATGAGGGAAGGAGGAAGAGGGGGAAGGAGATGAGGGAAGGGGGACAAGGAGGGGAGGAAGGGATAGTAAGGTAAGGGAATTGTGGCTAGTAATGGCGAGGGGATTGGGTGCCCCTTCTGGAATGGAAGTGTGGAGAGGAGGGGGATCTCCCAACCCACGACGAGGAAGGTGGTGGTGCCATGACTCACCCACTACCCACCCACCCGTCCTGCCTCTGCGCCGTCGTCGGGATGCACCAGCACCACGCCACCACCACCACCACCAGCAGAAGCAGCAGCAGCAGCAGCAGCGGCGGCGGCGGCGGTGGTGGCGGCGGCAGCTATAGCAGACGCTGCTGCCCCGCCCCCCGTCCGTCTGTCAGTGGATGCGGTGGCTCTCCACATTGTGGTAGTGGTTGCGGAGTGGAGGCGGTGGTTGTGGAGTGGCGTTGGCGGCGGCGGCGGCGGTGGCGGCGGTGAGGTCCTGAGGGTGATCGGAAGGGCAGGAAGAAGTTTGTGATTGGGGGGAAGACTCGACTCGAAGTCAACAGAAACTCGAAAAAACCGACGATGATAACGAAAAACTTTTTACCGCTAATTTGACAGTTTTCGTCGTTTTTTAAAATTCGAGTGTTTCTTTTTGCCCGTTGTATAACAAAATCAGTTTTTTTTTAAGTCGGAATTAACCCTAAAACTATCAAAATCTTATTGTATTAATTTAACAGTTACCGTCGTTACTTAGATTCAAGTGTTTCTTTTTATGCCCGTTAAGGAACAAAAACAATTGTTTTGAAGCCGAAAGTAACCGAGGCGATCATAATAAAACTTATTGCGTATCACTGCATAATGCAGATACTCTTCACTCCCGAGTGAATGAATGAAAAACCCGATTTCGGCCGAAGGTGAATGACCCGGTTTAAAGACCCAGATGTCACGGAGTGGGGTTGTGGGGAGGGTGGGGGGGGGTGGGAGACGTCTTCTGTTATTCCCCCATTTACATTGTCTCATGGATATGGAAATCAGGTTTCCCCTTTGGGAGAGCCTTACTTAATTTGGTATTGCGTAATTAGCGAAATTTAATGCTATAAGGAATAAGTTTCTCTCTCTCTCTCTCTCTCTCTCTCTCTCTCTCTCTCTCTCTCTCTCTCTCTCTCTCAAAATGAGCATGTGTAAGTTTGTATGAAGTTGCACGTGTGATATTCTGTTAGTTTGATTTAATTTACGGAATTCGTTTTTCGAAATTTATCGACAATCCTTTCCTTTCAGTCATTTGTTTAGGTGTATTTTAATGAATTCAAAGATTTCTTAACAAATGTAGCATTCACTATGATGTTACGCGAGTGCCCCTGATTCTTTTACCTGGAAGAGAGAGAGAGAGAGAGAGAGAGAGAGAGAGAGAGAGAGAGAGAGAGAGAGAGTATGCAAAAGATATATTCCCATTACGCGGGTCCACGTTTCGACCCCCCACCACCTTCCCTTCGGCACAAAGTACGTTTGGTCCGAAATAGTTTTGAGTTTCTGTTGACTCGTACCCACGAGGCTCTCGATCCCCTGACCCAAGGCTCCATCTGCAACTCTCAGCCCGCCCACCAACCCACCCACCGCCCGCCACCCACTCACTCACTCACTCCTGAGCGCGTTAAAAGCCCTCGTTCTCTCTCTCTCTCTCTCTCTCTCTCTCTTTCTCTTTCTCTCCGTACCGCCGCTCGAAAAAGGGGGGACGGAAGCTGCCGTGATACGAAGAGGCTGACTTCGGATCTCGAACACCGAATGACGTCACTGCTGCTTCCTTATGGTGAGTAGAGCGACGATTTTATGATGTGATTGGTAGAAGAATGGTCCAAGATGTCTGATTCTCTGCCTTCCTAAATCCCTCCCTCCCTCCCTCCCTCCCTCTCCCTCGCCCACGTTGACAGTCTTTGGGGACATATGGTGCAATGGACTCGTGCCATTGTCGTTAATGTAACTTGATACGTGATGTTTTCCTGCCTTGGAGTTACCATTATCCCGCTTTGCTTTTGTTTTTTCCTTTATGGAAGATGAAAATGATATTAAAGTGAATGGAGAGAATAATGAATGACTGACAGTGGGGAGAATCGGATTACATCATCATCATCATCTTCCATCGTTCTCGTTATGGGTCTATTCCTTTCTTGCGGGTTAGGCCTCTGCATTTTATCAAATTAACTTCATTTCATACAGTTCAGTTATTATTTTTTATTTTATTTATTATTTTTTATGAGTGTGTTCCTTGCACGTTGAAAGATATTAATCCTCACTTATGTTCACAGAATATCTCCGCTTGGGAACATATAGACTCGAAATAATCGCAAAATTACATAATGAAAGCAGAAGTTGCGTAAGTTTTTTCAGGAATACATGATTTTCAGGAATACATGATGACTGTAAGTTATCATGTATTCCTGAAATAACTTGAAGATTAGTTGGGTGGCCTTGTAGAGAAATGGGAATACCTTGTTGCGCCGAAGCAGCAGTAACGAACGATAAAGCTTCCTGGAATTCGAGAGAGAAGGCTTTTCGCGGTGTTAGGAGAGGTTGGCACCTGGTTTTCCTCGCGGTACTGTGGCGCAACAGTTTACCGACTTCGATGACGTTTGAAGAATGCTTGCAAGGCACACCGGGGCAAGCAGTATTCTGTAAACCTTCGTTGTAATACTTTTGACGCCTGAGAATATTAGCATTGGTGAAAGAATTCGTAGTTACTCATAACATGAACTTAGTCTGAGATAAGGTCATCTCAGACTAAGTTCATGTAACATATTCCGAATATACGTAGATGAGGTACTTTGAACGTTGACTGGAAACGAGAGTTAGTCTTTAAAAGAGAACTTTGCCGAACATTGATTGTCAATGCAGTTGTTTCCTTCGACTGAAAACTTGGTGCTAGTGAAAGTATCCAATGCTTAGTGGATTTGCGTAAATTCTCCGATTTTCCATTGACACGAAATGTAACTAAACTCCTTTGCTCATTAAGAATCACGTAATCGTTCCAGTTCTTTCTAATAGAAGACGAATGACGGCCCAGATTTTTCGGTTGGGGTCGTTTAAATTCTCCAGTCTTATTGTTGCTATCATAGTTACCAATTTTACGTACATGCTCTGTACACTTTACGTATACGCTTTGTACATTTTCACTCAGCTCCTCACTTTCGCGAAGAGGCCGAATGGATTTGATAATAGTAATGACTTTTACGAAATAACTTGCCACCATAACGCCTGAAACGTTTTTTTTCTTTTTTCGGCTGGGCAATATCAGCGCACCTAATGTTGTAGATTATGAATGCAGAAATACGACATTTAACTCAAATATTGAATTCGAGAGTATTACTTTGTAGGATGGTAGTGCCTGATTGCATAAGAAAGTATGAATATATACATACATACATACATACATACATACATACATACATACATACATACATATATGTATATATATATATATTCCATATACATACATACATACATACATACATACATACATACATACATACATACATACATACATATGTGTGTTCATGTACCTGCTTGTTCATTATGATAAATGACATGCATTTTTGAGCTTAATATATATATATATATATATATATATATATATATATATATATATATATATATATATATATATATATATACATACATACATACATACATACTTATGTGTGTGATTATGTACCTGCTTGTTCATCATGATAAATGACATGCATTGTTAACTTAACTGCAAACAGTATGCAACGCAGCAATAAAAGAGATGCGACAAAAGATTTTCTATAAACAAATGAGGAGTTGCTTTCTAGTAAAAAAAAAAAAAAAAATTAAGAAACCAGACCATTTGAAATCTCTGGAAAGAAACTGGTCAGAGGACTGACATCTGAGTTGACTATACCCTCTACGATGGGAAGAATCAATAAAAGGCTAATGAAATGGTATAGCAGACTTTTGGTCATCCTTCGAGACCTGAATTAATAAACGGTGAAATGGAAGCCTGCTTGTGATGAAGAGTACAGTTGCGGTTTTTAGAAGAAGTAGGTTCCTGTTTTTCCTCAAAGAGTAAGTGGCCCAAAGTCAGCTCAGTGGTCTGGTTAAACTACTTAATGCTATTAGTAAGCGGCCAGTGCAACAGGATTCACGAAAGCTTTTAAAGTGATGTAGTGTCAAAGCTTCTGTTAGGTAATGTAAGAAGCGCAGCCTGGTTAATTGGGAGGTTAACATACACAGCATTATTTCCTTTGGACCAGAACCTAGAAAAAAGGCCAGTTACTTTCAGGAAGAAATGAGGCAACGGACTTTTATGAAGAAGTAAAGCAACGAACCTTTACTCTTGTACATACAAAATCCGAGTCAGTTTCATTAATATTTTTTCATTAATGTATAAATGTTAATTTTTGGGGGCCGATATAAAGCTATTCCCAAATGAGGAAATAAATTTGAAAGTGAAATACAGAAATACGGAAAGTGAATGGGAAATTACGAGATGAAAGTTCACAGACCTCTCGAAGTTACAGCTGTTAAAGTACGATAACATTCCTCAACCACTGTAATCTTCCTTCTTAGCGAGATCCGAGCTTCTAATCACCCATGTTCCTCTTAACACTAAGGAAAGAGAAATTTATGATAAGCATTAAAAGATACGAGAGTTTAATTAGCATCATTCTTGTCCGTACGACCTTTCGTCCCATCTTCTCTAAAGAGTGGGGCGCTCGACTTCCCCTTTCCATTTGAGAGAACTCTCCTCGTGTCTGTCAAGGTCCAGCTCCAACCTTTGGTTTTTCGAGGGAGAAATTCAAGTAAGATACTCTGATGAATTTCTTCAGAAGACTGCCGGGAATTTTTCCACGGCCGTACAGTTCGTCTTCATACCATACGTACCCTGTTGCTTCCCGAGTTTGTAATTTGAAAAGGCCAAGTAGACGGAACAGTTTTCTGACATGTCAAGCCGAAGTAGGAACGGTCTGACATTTTTGGTAGTCCTTTACTAACTGTATACATATGTAAATATATATATATATATATATATATATATATATATATATATATATATATGTATGTATATATAATATATGTATATATATACATACAGTATTATACTGTTACATTATATTGATGTCATGGAATGTCTTACGTATTTACATAAACACACACAGGCGCACCCACACACACACACACACACACATACACACATATATATATATATATATATATATATATATATATATATATATATATATATATATATACATATATACATACATATCTGTGTGTGTGTGTGAGAGAGAGAGAGAGAGAGAGAGAGAGAGAGAGGGGGTGGCCAAAAGTGAGTGAGTGAGTATAAATTGATGGGTATATATGCTCCTATTATCGAAAAATTGTTGAATTTTGTTGAAGGACGGATCGGGGTCATTTACCCTAACTGCTTCATCTGTGAGGGGAGATTCATTTGAAAAGGGGAAAAGCGCGAGAGAATTTCGAAAGAGGAAAATGGGTAATAATAAACCATAGAAATTATTTCATTGGAGTAACAATACGGACAAAAGGTGTGGAAGGCACTGAAATACTTTAGTTACACCTGGAATGAAAAATTTGGAACAGGTAAAAGGCCAATGGGTCTCTCTCTCTCTCTCTCTCTCTCTCTCTCTCTCTCTCTCTCTCTCTCTCTCTCTCTCTGTTTGAAGACATGGTGGGTGGATTCAGCTGGAGTGTGTTTTTGGTGGCGTTTTGCAGTTATGGATCTGTGTAAAATCTCTCTCTCTCTCTCTCTCTCTCTCTCTCTCTCTCTCTCTCTCTCTGAAGAGACTGTGGGTGGATTCAGCTAGAGTGCGTTGTCAGTGGTGCGTTGCAGATTTAGCTCTCTCTCTCTCTCTCTCTCTCTCTCTCTCTCTCTCTCTCTCTCTCTCTCTCTCTCTCTAATACACACACACACACACACACGCACAAGGACGCCCGTACAAATAAGTAAACACATGCAAACAGAATGTATCCCAGTTTTTCATCATCACCTTCACTTCATCATTTTCTCATTTATCGCCTTTGTTCTCCCATAGAACTGTACATCATTTTCTTTGTTTCTTTGTTATCCAGAATGAACATCCTTCCATGCTTTCCTTTGTTATCTCTGTTCGTTTTATTTCAGTTCGTCCTCTGAGTGTTGCCTTTTGTAATGATGATCATGACGTATAATGATTTTTGTAATTCGTCAGCTTCTTTCTGTTGATGTCGATCGCGTCTGGGTCAGGTCCAGAGCGCCAGCCAGCCAGAGTTCGCCCTCGTTGTTACCTATTCGTCGATATGTGTATTGGATAATCTTCTGTTGTCAGAGCTGATTGACAATCATCTGTGTAGCTCCGTTGACCTTTTCGTGCTGTTTGCTTCGTATGTTTGTTTGTTATATCAACTTTCTTCATTTCCGTCGTTGGTCTCTTTTCTTTGCTTCTGTTCTGTTGCGTGATATCGCATCAGACTTCCTGTGCATTTGTTTACTTTGATTTTTAATTTTCTCGTTTTCTTTGTGCTTGCGTCCGCCGTTCTTTGTCTTCTTTCTTCTAGAGTTTCATTCTCCTTCGTTGTCTTTGTCCTTGGTCCTGGTCTTTGTTTTTTTTAATTTTCATTCTTTATGCGTTCGCGCGTGTTCGTATGTCAGCTCATTCATGATACCAATATTCTTGAAGTGCCCAAAACGCTAAGCGGTTGCAGAGTTATCTTCTGTACTATCGTCACCCCGTTGTCTGAGATTTTATTCACATTTTCTTATCGTGCTCTCTCTTCTGCACATTTCTTTGTTATTCTTCGAGTCTTTGAGTACATTTTTATTGTGTCCTTTCGTTTGTAGTTAGTTCTTCATGTTGCTTTTTCTCTTGTTTATACGTGAGCTTTGCCTTTGATAGCTATAGCTTGAGTTTGTTTTTCATTTTTAGAGCTGTTCATTAAGTGCCTTATCTTAAGATTCTCAAAATGTATTGGTATATACTTGTGGATTTGTTCTTATAATTTCACCAATGGCCGTTGCCCATACGAGCATCCGTGTTGCCTCTTTTAGCGTGTCTTGTTTCCTCTCTACATACAAGGCATGTATGAATGTGTATAATTATCGGATGATGTTCGACAGTGTTATCTGAACGTACTTTTCCCTCTTACTTAGAAGGGACTGGCAAAATTGTTCACACCTTCTCAGAAAATGTATGTCATCCATGGAAATATGAGCCCTGATTTTATCTTTTTCAGAAAAAATCTTGTAAGAACACTATCGTGAGCCAATTGGCAAGATAGTTAGAAACGATACCGTAAGGAAAATTAGGTAAGTTCCGTACGTAGGCGAGATAATGATGAGGAGTGACATAGTTGCCTTGGACATGACTCTGGCACGACCTCAGTGAGAATAGTAAATGATTCTGTCAGCTGGGCCCCTTTGAGCACGAACAGAGTTAGAAAGTTAGAAGACACATAGGTACTTGGATGAGAACTGTGAGACGGGAGGCTGGACATGCGTGGAGATTTACGGAAGACAAAGCGCCGGAAAAACATAAGTGGCGACATTTCACGGAGGTCCTTTGTGTCACGTGTCGTTGGAGACGAAGATGATGTAAGGATCAAGTGCAGTAAATTCATCATTAAGCAGAACGGAACAGTGTTGTGAGGCATAAAACTGGAGGGCATCCAAGATAATGAAACATGCCGTTCATCAAACTGGAATGATGTCCAAATCCTTAAAAAAAAGGGATTTTGAAATTCAGTCATGGCCTGCTGTAAAAATGAATAATGACTCAAGTTTTAATCCTGAATTATATGCCTGGGTGGTGAATCCAGAACCTGACATACGTTTATAACCAAAGGAAATCGTAAAAGGTTTAATTCGATGATGTCTTGGTTCTGGAGCCGTAAGTAGGAAATGAGGTTCGGAGGTAACTTAATCTTTTCAACGGGTAAATTATGTCTAGGAAGTTCAGTTTTTCTCTGGTTTATAAATAGAACTGATTACAGAAACGTGCATCTGTTTTCCAGAAGATAACAATTTGAGTACAAATCTTTAATAGGAAAATTACTAGGTACGTAGGTATTAACGACGTTTATCCGATCATATTGCGCACATCATAAGCGAAACACCTACCTGATTCAGCATTCTAATAATATCATTACTTTCAGTGATGAGATAGTGATTGCCATTTTGCTATTTAAACTTCTGATTAACTTATTTTCAATGCGCAAAAATTTGTGTGAGCTAACTGTTGGAATTTCATCAGTATTGTTCGCTGTTTACTTAATTACATAGGCATAAGGTATTAGGTAGACTCTTGCGAAATTTGATATTTTACTGATCGTTTGCTTTCTCCGTCAGTTCGATTTTTTTATTTTTTTATTTTGATTTCGTTCCTTTTGCCATTATCTTTTCAAGTATTTTCAGTTTCCCTTGGCAGTCATGTAATCTATGTACTTTTCATATAATCATATGCTGCCTGAAAGCCGTTTGGTAATGTAGATAATGCGATTCGGTTCTTGGTCTTTTATGACCTCATTCTCTCTGCTTCGTCCGTTGGTTAAATCTTTGAACTTTCCACCCGGACGTTGTTCTTCTTCTTTCAGCTTTCTTTGTTACTATTATCTTTCATTGTTTTGTATTCAATATGGTCCCTCGTGGCTGCATGCTCATCCGAAGTCCCAGAAGCCTACCCCCCTCTCTCTCTCTCTCTCTCTCTCTCTCTCTCTCTCTCTCTCTCTCTCTCTCTCTCTCTCTCTCTCTTCGTGCCCATTGTACCAGCAGCCGTTGGCATCGCTACTTACACAACAATTTTCCCTTCTGCGTATAAAGCTCATTACGTTTCAACCAGGTGGATGGCTTCCCTTGGGAGGTATTTCATATCTTTTTTTGAGATACCTTTCAAAAGAATCAAATAAGCATGACAGTGTATTTCTATACAGAATACGTTTGCGTGCGTTCTTCTCTCTCTCTCTCTCTCTCTCTCTCTCTCTCTCTCTCTCTCTCTCTCTCTCTCGTTTGTGTCTTATTTGTTGTCTGTGTGAATTCCCGGGTTAATGTAGCATAAACAAGTTTCAGTTCGTTTTAATGGAACCTTAGATTTTGCAGATGCGAAGCATTTTGCGGATTTTATTTTTCCAAGAAGAGGGGTTATCAGATTCTTCCCGGGAGGGGAGTAAGAGACTTGAATATGAAAAAGAATGCCATGTTATTATTTATATGGAAAAAGCTTCAAGTTATTTATATTTCTACTTTACTTCGAACGTGTCCTTGTATATTTTATGTGTGCATTTTCTCTAGACCTGACTAGCTGAAAACCTTCGTAGCTAGTGAACAGGACACATGACATAAATCCTGCAAATCTTATTAAGTTGTCACGTAGATTTATTTGAAAGGTAAAGAAACACAACACTTACTTTTTAGAGCTGAGATGTTGCCCGTTTTCTGTGATCAGGGAGCATGTAAGCAAAGCTACCTGTTGATGACAGTCCTAATTAAAGCACTGAGATAAGCTTTTCTGCTTCCAGGTAGGCGTTTGCGGCAGAAGTTCCGAGTATTAAAAACATGCGCGCTAGTGCCTCTGTTTTGTACAAAGCCACGAAGATCTTCGCAGTTATAGGCTTTGTCATTTAACAGTAAGTATACAGAGGAAAAGGAGGATTTCTTTGAACACACGCACGCACGCACACACATCTTACATACATAAAAGTATATGCACACACACACACACACACACACACACACACATATATATATATATATATATATATATATATATATATATATATATATATATATATATATATATATATATTATCTTGACTCTTTCTACGATAATGGTGACAGGAAACCTATGATACACATATAGACATGGACGCGTGTAAATGTGTGTATGTACAGTATATATATATATATATATATATATATATATATATATATATATATATATATATATATATATATATATATTTTATATATACATCCATGAAGCTACAAATGTCGCTTAATATCCAATTCACGCTACTTTGGGAATATCCTGATGGGGAATTAACACCGAAGGGGAATTTTTAAATTGATAAATGGATCGGGACCGCCGGGTCTCGACCCCTCGACACGGAAACTTCCAGCGACTCCATTCGACGGTCAAACCATTGAGCCACCAAGAGATATTCTCGAAGTAGCGTGAATTGGATATTAAGCGACATTTGTAGCTTTACGAATACATATATATATATATATATATATATATATATATATATATATATATATATATATATATATATATATGTGTGTGTGTGTGTGTGTGTGTGTGTATGTATATGTCTGTGTGTGTGTGTACACATTTACACGCGTTCATGTCAGTATGTGTATCATAGGTTTCCTGTCACCATTATCCTAGAAAGAGTCAGTTTAACATACATTCCACTCAAAGTGAATTCCCGGAGGTACTTCTCCGTTGAAAGGTCCCCTTCCTCCGACTTTTTCGGCTGTTGCTTCCAAGATCTGTTGAATATGCAATCTCGCTTGAGCGTACCGGGCCTCCCCTTTCGCGGGTAATATTTAGAAAAGGATGTCTATGTTGAACACTTCTTAGTTCCCACTTCTGAACTGTGACTCTGACACACGTCTTTTGTCGAGTCGTATGATTTGAAAGTGAGTTTGCCGTCATCCGTAGAGACAAACCAATCGCTTTTGCTGTTCCATCTTGGTTTTCCCAGGTAAAAAAAAAATATCCTTGCTTGTTTCGGTTGGTTATGAAATCATTTTAGATTATAAAAAGTCATGGGGACTTCTTATAGATGCAAAACAAATTCACTGTCCTACCACACTTTGTTATAACATAAAAAGTATTTTGTAAAGGATATAATGGTAACAAATCTGTCAACATTTTTGGTCGCTTGGAGGTCTCTCACCTTCCTTTCCATTCAGTTGTTGTTTAACATATTAAGAGCACCTGTGCCACTATCAGTGGCTATTTGAGTCACATCACGTACCCAGTTTAGATGTTTTACTCTAGATAATGTTCATAGTAGTAGTAAGCTTTCACTGAATACAGTGACAAGTGTGAATAGAGTAGGAAGTACAACTCTTACTCGCTGGTCTAGATAACCTGCAATTTTGTCATTGCTTCATAGGAGACAATACACTTGCAGTACCTTTGTATATATATATATATATATATATATATATATATATATATATATATATATATATATATGTGTGTGTGTGTGTGTGTGTGTGTGTGTGTGTGTGTGTGTGTGTATCAGTTAAGCACGGGTTACCCCGTTATATGATTTTCACCATGAAAAACCACTACAAAATGTGTATTTTTGCCAAATTTTACCCAGAAGTGGAAGTTAATAAATTGATGACCAAAATTACTGACAGTCCCCTAGTTGACGTTTTAAGGGAAGTTTCAAAGAAAAATCCTCAGTCGCAATGCTTCTGAGTAGTTGATTTACATGGGTTACCGATGACTGCATTTTATTATTAATTTTACTATCTGTTTGCTCATAAGTGTACCCCGTTTTTTTCGTTTACTTCCTTCATGTACTGGCATTAATTTTGTGGAAAAAGTTAAGTATACCTTAGTTTAACCAGACCACTGAGCTGATTAACAGCTGTCCTAGGGCTGGCCCGAAGGATTAGATTTATTTTACGTGGCTAGGAACCAATTGGTTACCTAGCAACGGGACCTACAGCTTATTGTGGAATCCGAACCACATTATAGCGAGAAATGAATTTCTATCACTAGAAATAAATTCCTCTAATTCTTCATTGGCCGGTCGGAGATTCGAACTCGCGGCCAGCAGAGTGTTAGCTGAGAACGGAATCCACCTTCCCAACGAGGAACAATTTTGTGGAAACTTGGCTGTCATTTCAGTAATAGTTTTATATTTGTCATGCAAATTTTACGCATTATTATTATTATTATTATTATTATTATTATTATTATTATTATTATTATTATTATTATTATTATTATTATGTTCGTATTAAAATAACCTAGTTGAAAATATCTTATCAGAGAGTACCTCAAGTTACACTCCCACTATATTCTGGAACAATCTCAGGTCAATGCCGGTGTAACTGACTGATAAGATAATTTGGTCGTAATGTAGTTGTAATCCAAAGGCTTGAGATATTACCCTTTGAAGGAGGTCAGAGTAATCTCTTTAGGTTAGAACCAGTATTGACAGTGAGAGAGAGAGAGAGAGAGAGAGAGAGAGAGAGAGAGTTCAAGTTATATTTTGCTTACTTGATTAGAGTCATGGTGTCACTAACTAGCTGTGGGGTCATCTGAATATGCACATTGTTTTCTGCCTTGCCGTAAGTGGTAACCATTTTACCATTGTTCTCAAAATTTGGGTTGTTTCATGTTCTTTGTTCCGTAGTCTTTATACTATAACCTTCCAGTCTTTGTTTTGAATTCGCTTGCTTGACCGTGCACTCATTAGCATATCTGTTGTTTTAAAGATGTTTTAGCTTATGTTTTCTTACTGATATCGTTGTCCATTTATTATATTAGTAATTAATTATATATATTCATTTAGTTGCTCATTGAATTTTATTTATTGTCTGTTTTATATATGAACTTGTTTCTTTCTCCGTATATGGGCAGTCTGCTCTGTGGAAGTTTGCTATTCAGTAATAATAATAATAATAATAATAATAATAATAATAATAATAATAATAATAATAATAATAATAATAATATCACCCAAGCAGGAGAGAGAGAGAGAGAGAGAGAGAGAGAGAGAGAGAGAGAGAGAGAGAGAGAGAGAGAGAGAGATCTGATGATCGGTTCCATCTCACCGGCGGTGATTGAGTAGTACCTCGTCAAGGCCCTTCCCTGTTTGAACTTACATACTCCAAACTGCAATTATAGAGAGCAATGATGTTGAACCTGACTTCAGAACTGAATACAAGGTGCCAGATCGAGTTAGAATTTGACCCTGCGTTAGCGTTGTTGAAATGGCCGGTGGCACTGCATCTAGACTCATCCGGTAGGATATCCGGCAAGTTGTTTACTTTGTGCTTGAATATATGTAATGGTTAATTATTAATAGTTGAGATATGGTGGGGTAGGCAGTTCCATAGGTTAGAGGCTGTGGGGACACATGATAATGCTCGAGTAATATCGTCTGGGTTATGATAGCAGAGTAGGTTGAGGTAACGAGCTTCAGACACCAGTTCTTGGATTTTGGTGGAATTGGAGGGCAAAGGTTTCCGGCTTAAATGGGCTGTTGATATATTCGGAATCAAGCTGTTTTAATGCTGCAGATGTATTGAATTTTGTAGAGTTCATGTCTACAATAGATGCTACTTAATTTCACTGCTTTCAGCCTAGCACAGTAGGGAAGGTAGTGGAAATTGTCAGGCTTTTTTGTAATATTATTTAGTAACCCCCTTCATCCTATCTATTCGGCCATAGTTACTGGGCGTGTGTGTGTTGGGGTTGGGGGTGGGGACTATATTGGGAGAGCAATGGTCTATGATTAGTCTAATCCAGTGGTTCTCAACCTTTTTTGGCCACATGCACCCTTTCACCATATGTCAGAATGTCATTCCCCCCACCCGATTTCCAAAAACTAACACAAACACACAAGCTAGCGGAGAGAAAGCCCAGCTTGACCTTAAGTAGTGAGGACCCATGCACACTGCTTCTTGTGTGATCTATCATCCTAGAGTCAATTTGAGCTTGCCAGTCTGTGGTCACAATTCTCTCCCTGAAACTGAAATTCCCCCTGGTTGAGAACAATTAGCTCTAATCACAGTCACCCATTGCGTGCGCATGGTGTGTTAGTCTCTCTCTCTCTTTTTTTTTTTTTTTTTTTGTAAATGTTCTTAGTATCCAAGCTGACTGTCTACGACAGTTTGCTATGATTCCGTGGATATGAGTAAACCACGTTAACTCGGCGGTGATGATGACTCAGATCCTTTCGTTCGTGTTTATTACAATGGCATTTCCATCTAGACCAAGATAATGATCAAAATTCGATTTTTCTTACTGAAGTGTATGCGCTGGAATTTATCCCCGTTAAAGGTTGCCGTGTTCTTTTGTGCCCTGGATAGACTATACTGTCTGGTTCATTTTGAATCTGATAAGGTTTTGAAGGTTGTTATCAATTTCTCTAATCGGTTTAATAAAGAGAACGGGGCCGCTATCAGTTCCCTGAGCGACACCCGATATGTTTCTGGCTTGTTTGGATAATGACCCATTAGTTGATTTGAAAGGAGATTATGTTGCCTGGCTCCTACGGATCCGCCTATTGGGTTTTTTATTTATTTGTTATTATTTTTTTTAGTTCCTTGAATAGTATGAAGCGGTCAAGTTCGTCAAAGGTCTCGGTGGAATTGAGATAAATAGTGCCAAGTTCACTGCCTGATTCTAGGATTCTGACTGTTGATTGATGGCTTATCTGAATACCATACCTTTCCCCTTTATAAATCTATGTTGGTTAGTGGAGAGGAGATCGTTATTACTTAGACTTTTGATGATTGCTCTCATGATTTTCTCCAAAAATTTTCATAAGGCAGTTTGTTAACGATTGAAGACTGATGATATCGAGAGATAGCTTTCACTTGGCATTACTGTTGAAGAAGTGATTTTTGCCATGTCATTATTCGTTAACGATTATTTCCATAGGAGAGAGATGAGTCTCCTCAGTTCGCTTTTGAATGATCGCTATAGCATTGCCGGGAAATGGTTTGGTCCGACCGCAGAGTTAAGTTCATGTGTCGATTTCCTTGTCAATCATTTCCGCCGTCAAGTCAGTATTTTGCAGTGACGGGAGATCGTTGCCACTTAGGCTGAAGAATGTGATTGGATCCTCTCTCCCCTGATTCGGGTCTTGGGCCGAACAGACGCTTGAGAACTGCATTGACAGGCATTTGCAAATCTGTTCTGGTGTTGGGATAAGGGATCCATTTGCACTGACAGGCCCATGTCCACTCTTAGCCCTTTGATGTTTGTGTGCCTATGAGAAGAGCGTAGCCAAAAATGTTCATGCGTGAGTTGCCACTAAGAGCGACATAGAATTATTTTCAGACCTTTCACTCATCAAGTGATATTTTCATGTGAACTGAAATATAGATGTTATAGAAGAACAATGACTTTGATAACAAAAAAAAAAGTTCCAGGAAAAATCAACATTTTTATTTGAAAAAAAAAGCTTTAGCTGTTTCAAATGAAACCTTTCCTCGGAATGAAGATTGGAAGGTTAAACAAACTGTGGTCAAAATGATTAAGATATCAAATTAGTTTCTGCCTCCCTTCCTTTTAACCGTCTCCCCAAGTGTAAAGTCACTTCTAATTGCTATTTTTTTTTTTTTTTTTGTACCCGCTTCAGCTTGAGAGAATTTAGCCATTGTAATGGGATCTTTAAATGTTGGGTACGTTTTACGTTTGTGTCAGATACTTTCTTTCGTTAAACTATCACGCGTACTTTTGAATACAAATCAGAAATGGACGGAACATCCTTCACACGTAAAGCATAATGAAATTTAATGATAATGATTTTTTTTTTATAAAGGCTATAGTTAAGAATTTATGAAGTACGGGGGAATAAGTTAATTTAAAAATGTCGTTCATTAGACTCCATGTTTCCAAACTTATGTAATGGATGCAATTGCAAGAAGCCTTGTTTGTACAGTCTATTTCCGACAACGTTAGATATCACACTACACGGCCCAACTTCATTATCTCTCACGAGATCATGTTTCTCTCTCTCTCTCTCTCTCTCTCTCTCTCTCTCTCTCTCTCTCTCTCTCTCTCTCTCTCCCTGACTAACGTTTGTACCTCTCTCTCTCTCTCTCTCTCTCTGACTAACGTTGGTAATTTTGCGAGGCATATTCTTTTCATGTCTGAAAAATTTCCTTGTATAACACTGAGCTGAGCAAGCAGCTGTGCAGATATGGCCTATCGTGGTTTACGAGGAAATTCATTTCCTGTCATTTTTTTTTTAAGTGTCTAAATACAGTAATCTTTAAGCGAGCTTCCAGTTGCCATTAAAACGAATTAGGCATTACAAAAAGTGTAGCCAAAAAGAAGGGAGCAGAGACGGGGAAGAAGTGGCAGACGGTTAAAAATACTAGTCACAATTAACAAGAACGCCGCTAGGTAGTGAGGAAAAAATGCTTTTTGTCTCGGCTGCGCTAATTTCGCGTGCCGGCGTTGCCACAGTAAGTATTGCGCTGTGTTCGAGGATATTTTATTTTTGTTAATATTAAGGCGCGTACTCATCACACGCTTGTTTAACTTCCACATAAATACGGCCACCTCATTAATAAATCTTCCGGTTTACGTCTGTCAAAATGAATCTTATTGTACACTCTGTTTAAGGTGTCGGTGTATGAATCTATTCAATTAAAAATGCTGGGAAAATACGGAAGGAAATTGTCACTGTTGATCGTTCGTCGTGATAAATGCTGGGATTGGGCTATAGGATTAGTAAGGCCGTCAGGACAGTAGTACATATGAATTTCTTACATTAAGTTTAATGCTTTTTCAAGATGTAGGCCTATATATATGTATGTATATATATACATATATATATATATATATATGTATAAATATATAAATATGTATAAATATATAAATGTTATATATATGTTACAGTCAAACTGTGAAATCAGTCATTTCGTGAAATGACTGAAATTTCAGGCAGATAGCGAGATGCACTTAGGGACATTTGATCCCCAGGAGCTAGTACTAAACACGTCGAAATACATTTGACCCCCAGGGACTAGTACTAAACCCGGCGAAACAGTGTAGGTGACTCACTGTTTCGCCGTGTTTAGTACTAGCTCCTGGGGGGATCAAATGTCCCCTAAGTGCATTTCGGTATCTGCCTGAAATTTCAGTCATTTCACGAAATGACTGATTTCACAGTTTGACTGTAACATATATACATATATATGTGTGTGTATAAAACTGAATCACGAAAATATGTAACGTGACGAATGCTGCTAAGTAAAGGACTAGTGTAAATCGAAAGGCCTTGCAGCACGCCATCGTTTCTCTTTCCTTCGAGGATTTTGTCCATACCAACCCAGCCTTATCAGTAAGGGCCGGGATCGACCCCAGCCAAAGCATCGCGAATTAGACCCGTTCTCCTGAAAAATACTTACTGCGTATGTTGATGTAGTTAATCGCCAGGAAGTTTTGCACTCTCTGGAGTTCCCCACCTCTGTAGGGAAGGTGTGTGTATGTATATACATATATATATATATATATGTATATATATATATATATATATATATATATATATATATATATATATATATATATATAATATTTATATATATGTATATCTGTGCATGTAGATATTTGCGTCTTTCTGTGATTTACAATATTATCTCATCGAGCTTTATAATTAAGATTCTTCGTGCTGTTTTCAGATTGTGCCTCACTATACGGTATATATATACGTACAGCCGCTACAGCGTAGTATCAAGACCACCGAAAATAGATCTATCTTTTGGTAGTCTTGGTATAATGCTGTATGAGCAGCGGTCCATGAAACTTTAACCACTGCCCAGTGGTGGCCTATCCTATATCGTTGCCAGAAGCATGATTATGGCTAACTTTAACCTTAAATAAAATAATCACTACTGAGGCTAGAGGGCTGCAATTTGGTATGCTTGATGATTGGAGGGTGGATGATCAACATACTAATTTGCGGTCCTCTAGCCTCAGTAGTTTTTAAGATATGATGGCGGACGGGAGAAGTGCGGACAGAATAAAGTGCACGATAGTTTTCTTTTACAGAAAACTAAAAAGCAGAGGTTCAACTTCACACGAGGACGGAGAGATATAGACAAGTTTATTCTGGCCTATGAGCAGTCAGTAATATACTAGATAGTTGCTCGATTATAGCAGGTCACTTTCAGCTGATAATATGATCTCTTTTTAGTTTTCTGTAAAAGAGAACTATTGTGCCGGCTTTGTCTGTCCGTCCGCACTTTTTTCTGTCCGCACTTTTTCTGTCCGCCCGTAGATCTTCAAAAATACTGAGGCTAGAGGGCTGCAAATTGGTATGTTGACCATCCACCCTCCGATCATCCAACAGCAAATTGCAGCCCTCTAACCTAAGTAGTTTTTATTTTATTTAAAGTTAAAGATAGCCACAATCGTGCTTCTGGCAACGATATAAAATAGGCCACCACCGGGCGGTAGTTAAAGTTTCATGGACCGCGGCTTATACAGCATTATACTAAGACCACCGAAAGATAGATCTATTTTCGGTGACCTTGATTATACGCTCTAGGGGCTGTACAGAAAACTCGATTGCGCCGCAGAAACTTCGGCGCATTATTTAATTGTTTAATGTTGATTTTACCAGCACTGATAAAAAGCACTACAGTAGAATGCCACCGCTTACACGAAACATATATTTATCCCAGCTATATTGTAACGCGTCTTTATTTCAATAGTAGTGTAGTAATCGAAATATGAAGAATTGTCATAAAACACTAACAAAGCGTTTACTAACATCTCCAGTGTGTGTCATCTTATCCCACGAGGCATCTCGTGACGTCACCTCTCTGCTGCCGACGGATTTCTGAATGATCGCCAGATGGAGAAAGAGTATCCCGCAACATACTCTGCCCGTCAGAGTAACGCGATCCCTTGAATGGTGGTTTCGAGACTCGTTTTACCGGTGGTTGGCATACCGCTGCAAACCGCAGGAGCCTTCCCCAACTGATAGCTCTGCAAAAAATAAGGTCTTAGAACCTGTTTGCCTTTAGATTCAATCGGTCTTTTATTTATTTTTAAAGTAAGCGTTACCGCACTTTTCTTTCTCTGTCCATCTCAGTCTGCCTGTCTATCTGTCTATCTCTCTCACTCAGACATATTTTGCAGGTGCCTTTCTGGGGCATACTCTCTTAAAGGGACTCGGTATTTAGAAAACTGTATAATTTGTTAAATTTAAACACTATATAATTTATTAAATTTACCACTGCAAGTAAAAAAATAAACAAAGAAAAAAATGTAAATCTGGCAAACAAGCTTCCTTTATCCACCAGTGTTTACGCAACTAAAGACATCTTTCAAAATAATGATGCAATGCTGTGTTTGTAGATATTTTTCCTTCAGTGAGGACCCGGATCCATTGCAGTGTTTGAATGAACAAGGTTTATATAAGACGATTATCAATATGTTTCCATGCATTCCTTTATTGAAATTTAGGTTTAGTTCGTACTTGTCTTCAGTAACCAGATTCCAGCCTCATGTAAACTGTTGCGTATTTTGAAGTCTTCTACCTCCTTGGTCTGCACTGACTGAAATTAAACCCTATGTACGACATAAAATGTTTTGTGTTTCCCCTTAGGTTCTCAGCAAGTCTTTTGCGATCCCTCACAGTTGATTAACTAACAGGTGTGCATAATCACAGGTTGGGTTAACAGGGCCACAGTGGCTTTCAACGGATCTCTTGGGTCGAGAATTGACCTCGTCTCCCTTACCTCGGGTAAGGCGAGGTTCTTAACGACTGGAGTGCGATATATAATATAATATATATATATATATATATATATATATATATATATATATATATATATATATATATATATATATATATATATATATATATATATATATATATATATATATATGTATATATGTATATATATATATATATATATATGTATACATATATATATGTGTGTGTGTGTGTAATGTAATATATATATATAATATTTCCCGAAAATTAAATTTCAGAAAATTCTGAGATTCCTAAATAATTCTTAATAGTCTAATAATCATATATTTCACTCTAGAAACAACTAATTCTAAAGGTATTTAGTCTCATGATTCTCTGTTTTATTGCTGAGAATCTTGGGACTAAATAGCTTTAGAATCAATTGTTTCTAGAGCGAAATGTTTAATTATTAGATTATTATGAGAATTATTTAGGAATCTCAGAATGAATTTTCGGGAAATTTCTAAAGAATTAAATCTCGTTGTTCTTTATATCCGGGTCACGTTCTTAATTCCAGTTCTGGATATGAAATTTCCGTGATGTTCTTTGAGAAGGTCGGGTTTGATCTCAGTTTCATTCTGTTAAATCGTGACTGTAGCCTACCTTGCCCTGCGAAGGAAACTGTTGGGCATAATACGAGTCTTACCCAAGATCTTGGGGACGGGTTTAAATTTATCAAGACTCGAGGATCAGTCCATTTAAGATGTAGGTGGTTGAATCATTATCGGTAAGGATGGCAGTTTTTGTCTCTAGTTATATATGTATGTATGTATGTATATATATACTGTATATATATATATGTATATATACGGTGTATATATATGTATGTTTAAACAATAATATATATATATTATATATATATAGTATAAATATAAATATATTTGTGTATATATATATATAAATAGATAGATATATATATATATATATATATATATAAATATATATATATATATATATATATATATATATATATATATATATATATATATATATATATATGTGTGTGTGTGTGTGTGTGTGTGTGTGTGTATAAAGATAGTATAATTGTATAGAGAGAGAGAGAGAGAGAGAGAGAGAGAGAGAGAGAGAGAGAGAGAGGCTTTCGTGAAATTTGAAGGATGTTGGGAGGTGATTCAGATGCTTGACGATTTAAACGAACTGTTTTTTTGGGGGTCAGACAAATGCCAAAGATCAGGCCATGACTTTCTGATGTTCGTTCGTTATAGACTGACTTGGCCATGTGCCAGCACGAAGTGTTACTCCTGGAGCAGCCTGTAATGACGTGCCGGTGAATAAGAGAGCTTGTAATGACCTCTGGACTCGTGCCCTTCAAAGTGCTCTTACTGCTTCAGATTTCAGATGTTGCTCTTTCGGCTTCCTGACGAAGACTGACTTAGTGATGGGGTTTGTTTGGTTGGATTCGATTATATTCTCCCTGTGCCCTCATGTTCCCTTGCTAAAAGAGCCACTAGTTTGATGAAATATTAAAGGGAATAAGAAGCCAACTGACGCAACTTTGTGATGGTATGGGTTAGCTGGTATAAAATTATAAAAGAATGCAGATTTGGAAATAATATGTGAAAATATGTAGATTGCAGAACATTAGTTGAGATACATATAAAAAATTAAGACAGTGGCTTTGGACAATAGACATTCTGACGAACATCATTGTCCATGTTATTTTCACTGAGAAGGAACAAATATTCATATAGAGCAAGTCTAAAATGCCATTGACCTGCAGAATAAGCTTTCACAAAATAGGAGGGTCATTTGCTAAAAGTGAGAGATAGAAGGAGGTGAGAAATAGATGCACACAAAAGCCGCAATACAGTAACCTAATATAAAAGAGACCAAGGCAGTGGTACAGCCTGTTTTGAATTTATGAGCATCCGTATCAGTGACGCTGCCAGGAGACTGTGCCACAGTTTTTACAGTGAAAGAAACTGAAACCTTCTGGTATATACTGGTCTGTGTGACAACATGGCACCTCAACAGAATGTGAATGCTAACGCCCTGTAATGTGGGTGGCACAAACTAGTTCTTGGGTTGCACTCTCCAAAGGTGCTAATGGAAGTTCTATGTTGAGATAGAGCTTAAGGAAGATGGCCAAGAATGTTATCTCCTGGCAAAGCTCTCAGTTATGTTGCTTGGAAAAAGGAAACCACCACTTCGAGCAATCGTATCGTAAATGATAAGATCCAAGGAAGATGCTGAAATCCGGACGTGAGACAGTTATTCCAGTTACAGGGATAAGAAATCTATAACTCATGCGTCACTGCTGCCATCATTATGGATTCCCAAGAACTGAGAATCCTTACAACGGCGCTTAAGTTTCTCGCAGCATTAGATGACAGAATAATTAATTTCTGTGACATTACATCTTGGGACGGATGTTAAGTAAAAGCTTGTCTAATTGGCAAAGTTTAGTTTTGAAGGAGTTCAGCCTCATAGGCTTTTTACTGCACAACTTATTGATCTATTCTGGATATCGGTTAATGTTAGTTGTTACTTTATTTCATATTTTATGGAAGCAAATTATTGTGATAAGAGTTGCATCCTCTCCATGCTGTACTATCGTAGTTTCTCTCTAGACATACATGCTCTTAGTAACGACTAAAAATAACGTATGTCCCAGAGCACCATCTTATCCATCATAAGAGAGGATTTTTAGTTCTAGGCTTATTAAAAATACCTTTAACAACTACCCACAGTTTTGCCCAGACCATAATTTTATTTATTTTTTTTTTTTTTTTATAAATCTATAAATTCTGTATGCTTCCTGCAGACCATCATCAAAGCACTGGCAGTTAAGGCGTGTGTAATCCGTCTCCGTCTGTTTATCCATGATAAACCATCTACATTAATTACCAAAATTACGAAAACAAGGTTGTTCGTAATTCTAGATTTTGATGATATTGCCTGGCATGGAACAGAATAAAATTTAATAGCTTCATTCAGTTTCTTCATTAGATGGAGATTAACACTAATTTTCGATATGGTATCATATAACAACCCTACAGTTAAGTTCTGTTATGTCTCGATCGACACAAGACCTCAGCCGCAGTTTTCTCAGTAGTGATACTGAGAATATATTGGAGAACTGAAGCTAAAGCAGTAGCTGAAGGACTTGGGCTGAAACATCCGATAGAACTGGGTCTGGTACGTTACCAGAAATTGGAGAAATTTGAGAGCTGTAGGCAGCTGTCTAAAGGCTGACAGAATTTCAGAGGTACCCTCCTTTGCTGAGCAGCAATAAAACTGAAGCCAGCCCCAGTGCAGCGTACTGAAGTCTCTAGAGATAACATAATTTGACTTGGGTCGAGAAACTGTGTTAAGTAAATTTTTTTCTCTGTGAGATAATCAAATATAGATTCGTCACAAGGAGTTGCAATAGGACCCAGTCTCTGTCTGTCTGTCTGTCTGTCTGTCTGTCTCTCTCTCTCTCTCTCTCTCTCTCTCTCTCTCTCTCTCTCTCTCTCTCATAGGAAGAAAGGGTCGGTTTACGGGTTTAATACTTGACAAGAACTGATGGTGTAATACTAAGCCTTTCCCGGAGTCCCAATACGACCCACGCAATTCTCACATTTTTGTCAAAGTTTTATTTCCGTTATTTCTGAAGTTCCCTCTGACGCCGTCAATAATTGTTTTTGTTTTTTATTTTTGTTAGTTGCAGACACCGGGACTCCTTTTTCAGTCTCCTTTCCTCGAATTATCCCATTCTTTCTTTTTAACGTTATCAACAGTGGGCCTAGCGACACACTGGCCACGTGTCATAGGCCTGTCCCCCACTGGCGCTCGGCCTAAGAAATGAGATCAGCGCCTGCCCTATGAGCCTACGGAGGCCCAGGAGGACTTTAACTTTAACTAAAGAATATTGGGAACGGCAGACGTTAAAACTCTTCCTTTTAGAGCGAGTGGCGCCAGAGGGGCACAGCTGCTTCCCGGTTTTCAGCAAGTTTTAAGGGATGAGGTTGCTAGCCTCATGCCCTCGTCTTGTTCCTGCTGACGCTGGTGTCCATGCGCAGCTGGGTCAACTGGTGTTCTACATGCTGGTGTCTGATCACGGACCATGCATATGTGTTCCCACTGTTTTACCTGTAAGCACACACACACACTATATATATATATATATATATATATATATATATATATATATATATATATATATATATATTGAGGGTGTGTCTGTTTGTATGTATGTGCATGTGTGTGTCTGTCTGTATGTGCGTGTGTCCGTCTTTGTTTATTCACTTAAACATAAAAATATGTATACGCTCTGTAAATGAAATGTGTAAGATAACAGCTTTCAGTGTCCATTATTTAGAGGTTACCAACAGCACAATATTTTGTTCCCTTTGTTGCAAAGGAGCAAAAACTTCAGGAGGGCTAATTAGCGGTAATATCACAGTATAAACAATAGAATTTAATATTAAGGGGAAAGCTTGTTTTATGGTGTATCCCAAGATTTGTCTTTATATTCTTCGTTATTGTTACATACTGGTGTATTTGTTGCCATAAATCTATTGTTCAAGCTTATATATTGTTTTTGACTCCGATGTCAATTAACTATATATATACTGTATATATATATATATATATATATATATATATATATATATATATATATATATATGTGTGTGTGTGTGTGTGTGTGTGTGTGTGTGTGTGTATGTGTGTGTACTGTGAATTGACATCGAAGTCAAAAACAATATATAAACTATAATGTATATATATATATACATACAGTAGATATATATATATATATATATATATATATATATATATATATATATATATTATATATATAATATGTATATTTATATACAGTATACACACGAATATACATATATATAGAAATATATAGTTTTCGTATATAAATAAATATATATGTACATATATGTGTGTTTATATATACATACACACACACAGTATATATACATATATATATATATATATATATATATATATATATATATATATATATATATATATATATATATTAATATATATATAATTTATATATGCAATTTTTATAGATGTAACTTATGAGACTATAATACATTATTCAAAGACTTCATGAAAGGTGGCATACTTCGGGAAAAAAAAACACATTAAAACAGAAGAAAAATTAGTTTATGAACTGTGATATGAGAATGACATTTGATATTATGTATTCTGTACATTTCCATATGTTACTCAAATGTGAAATGTAGGAACAACTTTAAATGGTCTTCAGACACATGTAAGCTTGCCGAGAGTACATTCTACGTAGAGCCTCTTGCATGACTCGAGAAGTTTGGGGCACAAATAATCAACGAACCAGAAGCAGCGGTGGGCACGACAGGACCATTCCGGTCTGTGTTTACTTCTTCAAAAATAAACCTCGCAAACGTCAGCCCCGAGTCGTTAAGGGTGATGGGTGGATGTTGACGTTCACCGCAGACTCCCGAAAAGCCGTGTATTTTGGGTGGCGCGCCTGTCGCCCACGGTAAACCGTCCCAGAGAGTAACTCCAGTAGAAATTCGGGTGAGTGGTGATGAGGTCCCAGCCGGTTTTCGTCGTTTGCCTTTTCGATTCGTTAGTGTACTTCACATATGTTAACATCATTTTGCATTTGCCTCGTACTTTGTAAAGCAGTTGCTACTTGAGGGTAAAAATAATTTTACATCTCTGTTGGAAAACTTATCTTTTCGTTGCGTTTGTGGAAATTCGTTTCATTATACTTATGAGCGTTTGTTGATATTTTGGGGTCTGTGGTTTGTCGAAAACGTCAAGATCTCCCACGAAAATAGATTTCTTTCTGTCGCAGAACAATATAGCATGTTGCACAAATGCAATCCCCCATTGCTGGCCGGCACCACCTTGTACCATCTATTAACTTCGTCACTAGAATGTCTGTTAATAGATATTTCAGGCAGCGTAATGGGGAAAAATGTCTTCCATGAATTTTTCCGTGTTTTGTCCTCCTCCTCTTCCTCCTCCTCCTCCTCCTCCTCATCCTCACCCTTCCTCTCCATTTAGAATGCATTATCCTTGAGCCCTTATCTCTTTCCTCCTCAGAGCCGACCGGAGGTCCCTTAGCATTTTGTCAGAGCGACGCGACAGTTTTTAAAACACCGGAGAGAGAGAGAGAGAGAGAGAGAGAGAGAGAGAGAGAGAGAGAGAGAGAGAGAGAGAGTGTTTCAAATTTCATACACACAGGCTGTCAAGCAGAAAAGACTGTCAGAGAACAGAACATTAAAGAGAGAGAGAGAGAGAGAGAGAGAGAGAGAGAGAGAGAGAGAGAGAGAGAGAGTTTCAAATTTCATACACACAGGCTGTCAAACAGAAAAGACTGTCAGAGAAACAGAACGTCAAAGAGAGAGAGAGAGAGAGAGAGAGAGAGAGAGAGAGAGAGAGAGAGAGAGAGAGAGAGAGAAAAGACTGTCAGAAACAGAACGTCAAAGAGAGAGAGAGTTTCAAATTTCATACACACAGGCTGTCAAACAGAAAAGACTGTCAGAGAAACAGAACGTCAAAGAGAGAGAGAGAGAGAGAGAGAGAGAGAGAGAGAGAGAGAGAGAGAGAGAGAGAGAGAGTTTCAAATTTCATACACACAGGCTGTCAAACAGAAAAGACTGTCAGAGAAACAGAACGTCAAAGAGAGAGAGAGAGAGAGAGGCGCGACAATCCCCTCCGAGGCGAGGAATCATCGCCGATAAATTCGAGTCATCCCGAGAATGTCGCCATCATCATTTTCCATCGGGCTCTTTTACTCTGGTGTTTTACAAATGAGGCCCGACACAATCGCCTGAAAGGTCGTGCATTTGCTTTTCGTCTTGTCAAGAAATTATTGGATTCCTTTCGGCGGAATTAAAAGGGATTTTGCCGGGACCTGTCGCTGGAGTGAAGGATTGCTCGGTTCTGCCACTTAAATCTTCACCTGTCTTTAAACTGCGGAGTTGTCTTACTGCCTCTGTTTTCCCGGGTTCCTGTAACCTTTCTCTTTTTATCTTCATCTGCCCTTCGTCTGACCTGTAGATTTAAACTGATTTCAAGGACTTCTTGGTGAGTTTTTATTTTAAAAAACTTCTTGGTGAGTTTTTATTTAAAAAAAAAAGGACTTCTTGGTGAGTTTTTATTTAAAAAAAGACTTCTTGATGAGCTTTTATTAAAAAAAAAAAAGACTTCTTGATGAGGTGTTATTTAAAAAAAAAAAGACTTCTTGATGAGTTTTTATTTCAAAAAAAGACTTTTGATGAGTTTTTATTTTATAAAAGACTTCTCGATGAGTTTTTATTTAAAAAAAAGATGAGTTTTTATTTAAAAAAAGGACTTCTTGATGAGTTTTTATAAAAAAAAAAAAGACTTCTTGATGAGTTTTTATTTTAAAAACTTCTTGATGAGTTTTTAATTTAAAAAAGGATTTCTTGATGAGTTTTTATTCAAAGAAAAAACTTCATAATGAGTTTTTATTTAAAGAAAAAAAGGTTAAGGCTGTTGAGCTTACTTGCCGATATGGAAGAACTGTCACATTTTCTCTTTATGTAGTACTAACAGTTTTTGTCATTTTATGGATAGATGGAGCACTCAGCATCCACTCCTCACAGTTGTTGAGCTGATTTTTTTTGGAGTATCTGAATAACTGTCTATACCTGGCCATACGGAATTATCAAGATGGCGATATTTAGTTGCTGTACAACGAGTGGTGCCCATATACCCAATTTTCTCAAATACTGAGCTGTGACATGGCCTCTGCACTAAGACCGTTCGCAGTCTTGGGTTCAGTTTCCTTGCCAGGGAATATGCTTGAGAACGCTTTCAATTTCTTATTGATCCTGTTAGCCATTATATATATCCTTGTTTTTCCTTCACTTTTATTTTTTGTTTTTCTTGACATTTATATGTATAGATGTTATATTTGTTGTTATGTATGTTTATTCAAGTCTATTTATTGTTCCATATCTTGAGATTTAGTTTCGTGGTCCATTGGCTTGTTTCATTATTATTATTATTATTATTATTATTATTATTATTATTATTATTATTATTATTATTATTATTATTATTATTTGCAGCATATTTGGTTATCAAGATTATTTTCCAAACATTCATAGTCGGTATCAGATCATTCATCCTAAAAATTACCCTGAAATTTGTTGGGAAAAATATGGAGATGAATTTTCCCCTCGGGGTTTTTTGTATGAAAAATTCGATGGAAGATGATAGATTGTAAAGCTGCCATTAGTCACCAGGTTGATTAACGGGGAGTGGAAGTTGAGCGTCATTAACGTTGAAGATCAGAATAGGTTACTTGGATATAAGAGCTGTGGTAGGGTGAATAATTTTTTGGACCGTAATGTTTGAAAATCTTTTTAACTCTGCTGTAATTTCTTCGATTCGTGAAGGTTCTATTTTGATTTAAGGCAGTAATATTTTCTGTTTATTGGTAAATATGAAGCAAGTGTTATACAATGACTGGACTAATTTTTTCCTGGTAAATATGAAGCAAATGTTATACAATGACTGGACTCGTTTTTTCCTGGTAAATATGAAGCAAATGTTATACAATGACTGGACTCGTTTTTTATTATGTATTATTTGCCTGGTAAATATGAAGCAAATGTTATACAATGACTGGACTCATTTTTTCCTGGTAAATATGAAGCAAATGTTATACAATGACTGGACTCGTTTTTTCCTGGTAAATATGAAGCAAATGTTATACAATGACTGGACTCATTTTTTCCTGGTAAATATGAAGCAAATGTTATACAATGACTGGACCGTTTTTTCCTGGTAAATATGAAGCAAATGTTATACAATGACTGGACTCATTTTTCCAGGTAAATATGAAGCAAATGTTATACAATGACTGGACTCATTTTTCCAGGTAAATATGAAGCAAATGTTATACAATGACTGGACTCGTTTTTTCCTGGTAAATATGAAGCAAATGTTATACAATGACTGGACTCGTTTTTTCCTGGTAAATATGAAGCAAGTGTTATACAATGACTGGACTCATTTTTTCCTGGTAAATATGAAGCAAATGTTATACAATGACTGGACTCGTTTTTTCCTGGTAAATATGAACCAAATGTTATACAATGACTGGACTCGTTTTTTCCTGGTAAATATAAAGCAAATGTTATACAATGACTGGACTCATTTTTTCCAGGTAAATATGAAGCAAATGTTATACAATGACTGGACTCATTTTTTCCTGGTAAATATGAAGCAAATGTTATACAATGACTGGACTCATTTTTTCCAGTGACTTGTTACGAACCTTTCCTATGAAATGGCTTCTCATTTAAATGCCTTGTACCAAGCACGTTAATTAAGTGACTGTTACTCTTCAACTGTAATCATTGTAATGACATTCATCCGAAATGAACAAAGCTTTTGATTACAGTAGATAAACTTTCCAAATATCTTCTGTGCTCATGAAGGTGAAACGTGTCAGTGCAAAATGATGTTATTGAAGCGTTTGAAAATATACTGGCATTCCTGTAGTGCGCCACTTGCCATTAGGTGAGAAAATGAAATACGTGTCGGAACTGTTTTTCTCATGCCTTGTGACTCCAAGGTAATATATTTGTCCGTCACTTTTATCCAATGAAACAACCGGCAATTGCGGCGTTCGTCAACAAAAGCGTTCTGTGTGAATGAAACCAGGTGGCGCGTAAGATCAAAGAAAAAAAATGCGAGATATACAGGCCCACTTTTTTTTTTCATTTCATTCAGTTCCATTTTACTTTTTTACTGTGGCTTCGTTTTCAGCAATACAATTCTTTGATAAAAAAAAAAAGTCTATAAAGTTTTCGCTTGAAATATATGGAAAAAGCGTTGCCTGGTCGAGTTGAAAAAGAAGGGAAAAACTCTCATTTTAATTGGCAATCGAGTCAAAGCACGCTGGTGTATTCACATGACAGAGTGGGATGTTCCTGGTTTTTCATTCGTGTATTTATATTTCTTATCCACTTGGTGTTTATGTAGTTATTTTCTAAATGGATCGATGAACGTCTTTTTAAAGTATTAAATTGAAGTCTTTATTGTATGCTTTTTTTTCTTCTAAATTGAGTGAAATACATGACAGACAGAGATGTATATGCAAAAAAAGTGAATAACGCATAAAAGCGGAATTTACTACGACACCAGGCATAGGTTACTGATAAAAATGAAAGAATTGTAATCTAACAGTCTACAATACCCGTTCACCTTTGGTGACTGAATGGGAGTCATGTTATTGTTTTTGTGTAGTTCATTTCTTTCGAACTTAAAATTAAAAAATATATTTGTTTATAGGAATAGGGTTATAATTTTTCTTCAAAAGTAAAATACTGGCAATAAATTTTACATCGTTTTGCAATGTTGTACGAAAAGATATTTACAGCAACTAGCTGTTTACGCTTTCATCTGTGCAAAAATATATATATTTTTTTGTGTCAGACTCCATCAGTCATCATTATAAAACCTTTAAAAATCTAGCTGGTGGCGATATGCAGTTGTTTGATGCTTGCACGGTTCATAATATGCTAAATTATTTTGTTGATATATGATTTTGTCTTACCAAAGTTCTTTTGTTTACAATATCTGTTGTTTTTTGCTATTTTAACAGCTGTTTTTTTTTCTCAAGACAGCGATTTGTTGCAAGACTTCAAAATCTGACGTGTTCCAACATAAGTCTGCGTTGCCTTGGGTAAAGATGGGTGAGAAAGAATATTAGATTCTCTGTATGGAAACGTTCCCGTAAGTTTGTAAAATAGACTCATTTGAAATACTAATATACTAAAAATCAGGTGCTCCTAACGATTAACTGTATAGTCAGTTAGAGATTTCGCTGCCAACCTGAACATTAAGCTTCATAGATACTTGATCTTTTCGTTGACAAATATTAAACCGCGTCTTTAAGTCCTTTTCATTTTTCTAAGTTCTTTAAGGGTAGGGGCACTTTCTGAATAATAATACTGGTGAAAGTTAGGAGGTCCTCTTTTTAACATAAAGCACTGAAGACTGTAGCTACATCATCGTCCCCAACGCCGTGTAATGCGAAGGGCTGTGAAATTCTACCACTCATGTCTTCCTTGTCCTTTGTCTTCTACAAATCACTGCTCATCTCCAGCCTCCCTTCTCATAGTTCTTATTCAAGTAGGTCTACGTCTTCCAACTCTTCTGGTGCATGTAAGAGACCAGTTGGCACTGTCTCGTAGCATTCTTCCGGGACTCTTGCGAAGGACAGGTCCAAACCATCACCATTTCATCTTCTAAAGATGAAGCTTCCGTAATGTCCTTTATGAAATAATATCTCACTTTATCCTGCCACTGAGAGGCGGGACGAAATTCCTGAGTGTGTATATAAATACCACAGTAATCCAACTACATCAGCAGAGTTAATGGTGTATTTCACTCTGTGAGTTTATCTCAATATCCCCTTTTCCGTGGGACGTACATTTTCAAGGGTCCTTAGTTCATTATATCAGTGGTGTTCTCGAAGGGTCCTGACACAGCCGGGTATTCATTTTTTTGCAGTTGCACAAGATGTGCAAAAGCCAAAGTTACAAAAACAGGCCGTGGACGTTTTGTCTTGATGCAGCGACCAGTTTTTTGTAACTGGAAGTTGCAGTTTTGTGATAGTAAGGAAATAAATATCTGACTTCATCTGTACCCTTCAAGAATACCAGTGATGCGATGAAGACAGGATGACTTGTGAATAATTTAAGTTCCACGGGAAAGGAATGATAAGACAAATTGAGAACGTGCGAAACAAGACTAGTGTTAATGAGGTTGCCAAAATAATCAGTTTTCTCATTTATACCTTAGCTTTTCCTCTACTCTTATAGGAAGCGGATTGGCGCCGTATTGCGGTGGCATAGGAGAAGCATTGGAACTTTATTCACCAAGATCGCGAACCTATAGTTTTGGAAATTCATCTTTGTCATGGTTTTTCAAGATCAAAATCCAGAGTGGAATAAGAATGCGAATGATAATTATAATAATAATTCAAAGCAATATTCCTGAGTCAATGCTTTATTAACATACTTACACGTTCAGGTGTGTAGCTAAAATTACAGGCTCTAAAACTTTTTTGGGTCGTGCTTAAACATTCCACCCAAAATAATATTCGTCATTCGAGCAAGTTTTGGCCTTTGTGTCTCGTTTAAATAATTCTTCGTCACTCTCTTTCGAGATCTAATATTCAAGAAGGCTTCTTTTTTTTCTTTTGTTCCTTGCACTCTCAGCAAAGTGCTGAAGACCTACCACTGGGCTTTATTTCACAGCTGGTGAAAATTTCTTTTTATTTAAAGTTCTTTCATCTCTCAGGTAGCTTATCCATTCTTGTTCTTTTGACGAAAAATTCATCCAAGTAATGAAATTAATCTTTGTATGTAGAATTAATTTAGTCACTCAACGGGAGTTATATCCTCGATATATACTTTTTACGATTGTGAAGTCCAAATTCTTTGCCATTTTCCAATTCTAGTTTTATTTTTTCCATTATCCGTTTTTCAGTGTATTTTCCTTTTTTTCAGTTCCGACTATTTTTTTTTTTTTTTTGGGGTTTCTTCTGGTTCCAGTATCTCGCAATTCTCTTTGGGCAATATTTTTTGAAAATGAAAATATTTTTTTATTACTTTGATGCTTTAACGCCCAGATCATGTTTAATCTTCTAGTGAATGCAGATTAAGAGAGGGCCATTTTTTATGGTGTTAAGGCTATTATGTTACGGACCACGAGTACACCATTTTTTTGGACCCTTGTTAAGCCTATTACATTAAGAGCATCACGCATCCATTCTCTCTCTCTCTCTCTCTCTCTCTCTCTCTCTCTCTCTCTCTCTCTCTCTCTCTCTCTCTCTCATTTGAATCAGCATGGAAACCGACATGTTTGCACAGATTTTTCGTCGTTTCATAAATCCCAGAACAATTTTGTTTTGGAAATATACAAGGGTATTGAGCTTGTTTATCTAACCGCCATTTTTTTTTTTTTTTTTTTTTTTTTTTGCATCCTGATTGTTTTTGTGTTATCGTTTATTGTCGTCTTTTACCGAGTGTTTACACATTTACAAAATGCGTCGTAATCTTCGTGATGAAATATTGATGCATTAACGTAATGATTGGCGAAGAAATTTACTGCAAAATGAGAGGTATAGAAATATTTGTCAGATATTTGAATTTGAAAATTTAGTAACTAGACAAGAAACACAAAATTACGTAAAATGATTTAAAAAGAGAAATTTGATTATTGTTATGTTATGTTATCCAGAGCGGCAGTATGCAGGAAACTTGATCAAAAGTGGCCTCTTTACGTGGTCTGTTTGGAGAAAGGTATGATACCGAATAAATAACACTTATTGCGACTTAATTTGGCGAATTAAAATTACCCACGTACAATATGTTAACATAGCATTAATTCCGCGTATCAAAACCCGGACTTGGCTGTTGGTAGTTGTGTGTGTGTGTGAGTGACACAACTATGACACAACTTATGACACGTAGTTTAAAATGCCGAAAAATCTGAACAAAACTCAGTTTGTCATGAAACGAGTCACGAGGCTGCGAACTCGACTTAGTAACCTTTATCTAAAACGATTCCCTCGTGCGAATTAGGAGAGGCGGATGTAATGTTTTATCGATGTAATTCATAATGCATCACAAATAGAGCGTGTAATTAGTTGATAAATTTATGAATGAATTGTAAGGAAAATAAGCAATCGACAGGGTTCATTGGAATGTCCTTTAGCAAGCGGATTCAAACGCAAGCTTATGGAAGAGTCATGTACAATTGCTGTGGCAATGCTCACGTTTAGGAAACATTGCTTATCGGCACTGCCTCTGTCTGGCACTGAATTAAAGTTATCTTATATAACTTAGCTACCTGAAGGAGCAGCTCAGATGCTTAATTAATAATGCACAACAGGATTCATCTTTTTTTAAAGTTTTCCCATAACAAAACAAGTAAAAAATGCGCCGAAGTTTCTTCGGCGCCATCGAGTTTTCTGTTACATCGTATAATCAAGGACACAGATAATAGATCTATCTTTCGGTGGTCTCGGTATGATGCTGTACGAGCCGCAACCCATGAAGCTTTAACCATGGCCCGGTGGTGGCCTGTCCTATATCGTCGCCATACGCGCGATTGTGGCTAGCTTTAACCTTAAATAAAATAAAAGTTACTAAGGCTAGAGGGCTGCAATTTGGCATGTTTGATGAATGGAGGGTGGATGATCGACATACCAATTTGCAGCCCTCTAGCCTCAGCAGTTTTTAAGATCTGAGGGCGGACAGAAAAAGTGCTGATAAAAAAGTGCGGACGGACAAACGAAGCCAGCACAATAGTTTTCTTATACAGAAAACTAAAATGAACAAAATTCCAAAAGAAGGGGAAATATGAGTTATATATTTTGATATGAAATTTTGCTGTAATATAAAAAATACCATCAGTTTCCCTTCTTAAAATAATGGATTTTAGGATGTGTACTGAAAAATTCATGATTGATTGACGTCAGAGCAGTGTAAAAGTTTCATCCTGACCGCGGCGATGGGATTGAGACGATAAGATACTCTAACGCAATTAATTTTTTTTTTTCTTGCGGCCGTGGCCCAGAGCGTTATAAAATATTCAGATGTTTTTCTTTTTATACTCTCATTGTTCTTCCTGGAAGACTGTTATCGTGAGATTCATTTATTTGCACTTTATTATTTGCACTTGTGATCCAGCATATACAGACATCTATGCATGTATATATATGCAATAAATAACAATTTTGTTTTGGAAATATACAAGGGTATTGAGCTTGTTTATCTGACCGCCATTTTTTTTGTTTGTTTTTGTTTTTTAGCATCCCGAGTGCTTTTGTTTTATCGTTTATTGTTGTCTTTTGCCGAGTGTTTACACATTTACAAAATAACACCCCCAAATTTCTGCCGCTCTTGTGATAGAGACCAAAAATTTCAAGAGTGAGTTTCACTCAGTGACCACCACTTACCACATATATACATATATATATTTGTAAGTGTTTACGTCTTTGTAAGCTTCAGTCCTGGTTATGCAAATTAAGTGTATGAATAGTTGTGCAAATTTCACGTGATTTTCTTTGATTAAGGAGCTCTTTTCGTTCATAGATCATTAAAGGCTAGAAGCTAGAAAAAAAAAATACTGGGACTGAAAATTGTAAAAAAAAAAAAATTTTTTTTTTTAGAAGTTTGTTTTTCTTAATCTTGCTGTTTTGGGCAAAATTCGAATTACCAAGCATGAAGCGCAGGCAGAATAACTCTTCCTGTACATGAATGTTTGAGGGATATTTTGTTCGTAATAGTTTCAACTCGTCTGGTTAATTAATATCGTCATGAAGCAGTGAGAGATCTCATCTTCATCACATGAATAGCGCCCTCTCCTCTCTCATTATTTACTCCCACTACCATTTGTCATGTGTGAGAGGAACCCTTTCAGGTTATTGTGTAGGCTAAAGTTTTTTCCTCTCTCTCTCTCTCTCTCTCTCTCTCTCTCTCTCTCTCTCTCTCTCTCTCTCCTTTTTTTCGCATTACGATGCTCTTTGTGGCTGTCAGCCTTAGTTTTCAGTCTGGCATAGCCATGTACATTCCTGGGATGTGTAACTGCTCTCTCTCTCTCTCTCTCTCTCTCTCTCTCTCTCTCTGCAAAGACGTAAGAGCATACCAAAATTTAAGCTTATACGCAAGTTTGTGTTATTTTGATTAATATTGTACTGTGTAGCATACCGTGAGTAAAACTCTTTATTATTGGCTTTAGAAGACATTCAGTATTTGTACCCATATTTACCATTATGTCTATAGAACTGTCTCTTGTGTATCTTAGTAGGTCTGCAGATAAGGTATGAATTCGGAAATGTTACGCCTCATCACCTTACGTTCCATCTATGTACAGCACAGACAACAATCTCAGTTAAGATAAAGATAAAACAATGCACAGCTCTCTAATAGGCAAATTTTATACTAGTGACTTCTCACCAGCACTTTCACACATTTATCCCCTTCAGTGAAAAAGAGCGTAGCCTGAAAATCGATAATGGAAAAGAAATTTTGTTTCACTGACGGCTTGTAATAGGATACACGGTATCGCGTAGCAGTACAAGGAAGTGAGGATACGAAAACCGCCGGCGCACAAGCAGGACCACGCACACACACACACACACACACACACATACACACACCCACTCGCAGAAAAAGAGGGAGGGAACGAGAGGCGAGTGAGGGGGGGGCCCGGTCTAAAAGGGAGTGAGTGAATGGAAGAGTGAGCGACAGAAAAAGCGAGGGCGGAGTCCTCGGCTCTTGGTATAGTTTTTCTGTTACTTGGCATATTTTACATATTTTTCATTTATCGTTTTATTTTTATCATAACTGAGATTGTTGTCTGCGCTGTACGTAGATGGAAAGCAAAGTGATGAGGCGTGACATTTCCGAACTCACACCTTAAAATATGATTGATTGATTGTGGGTTATCTGGCGTGACAACTACCGGCCTCACTGACGCCGAGCCTTAAAATATGAAGGTCAATCATTTACCAAAGAAAGAATTTAGGCAGAAACTCGTAGAAAAAGGAATGATCGTTAGCTTATCAGCAGTTATTGAGAGGTACTATTGTATCACTATCTTGAAAAAATTTCTGTGAAAAGAAAAAATCTTTAATGAGAACAGTCAGATTTCTAGAAGTCAGTCATTCAGTTTTCCGTCGTATAGTGTCAGTCATTTTTCCCACATCTTAGCTCCACCGTTTGCCGGTTTCAGATTTTGTCACGATTGTTTTCCCCTTGATTAAAACTGGTTCTTTTCCACAAAAAAAAAAAAAAAAAGGACCATACTTACTGCCGAATGAGATCTGTCATACAGCTGTTTTTCGCTCCAACAATGATCAGCCTGACGTTTTTCTGTCATAAAATTGGCCATGCATTTTTTATTTCTTCAGGTTGTAATTTCGAAGAGAAGGCGACCAATTTTTTTTTACCACAATAAAAGTGCCCTTATATAAAAAAAAATTCATATCTCTACTTTTTTCCTCAAAGGTAAATCATCCACTTTTCCTCGGGAGAGGTCTGTTATTTGTGTTTCATTTGGAAAATCTAAGCCTATTAGTTCCTGGAATTGAAATTACAGCCAATCAAACAGCAAAAAATTTTCTGTCTGGAAAATATTTTAACCTGACGAGAAAAGTTATTTGATTTCGAAGTTATAACGAAGGAGGATTCAGTTAACTTCATGTTTTCCTGGAATTAAAACTTTTGCTTTAGAAAGCTTCTTTACCCATTGATTTGGTGCATTTCGTCTGTAAAGTTGAATAATTATGTTTGATTATATATCTTTTTTTTTTTTAATTCCCGGTAGGTTGATGCATGGTACGTACTTATTATTAACTGATATATATATATATATATATATATATATATATATATATATATAATTATATATATATAATTATATATATATATATATATATATACATTATATATATATATATATATATATATATATATATATATATATATATATATATATATATATATATATATATATATATATATATATGCTCGCATGTGTGTGTGTGTTTGTATGTATGGATGTGTATGTATGTATACATTTAGATATGTAAAGTTGCATGTGGCTTACATGGACCTAGAGAGTTTCTAATAGAATCGTTAGGGTGGCAATGTGGCGCGTTGAGGATGTATGGCATAGACTATTGAAGATAAATTGATGAGAGAAATAACAGCTTTTAACGGTGGAATTGAAGCATAAAGTTATAATCTGTAGGTCTGAAAGTGCCCGGTATGATATAAAAATGGGCTGAGATAAGGGTATGTGATGAGGGTAAATGAAATATGGCGGAAGGATGGAAGCAGCAAATATATACAAGTATTTTGGAGAAAACATATGGGATGGTGGCAGGTTGAGAGGAGAAGTGAGTCACAGAATAGTTGAAGCAAGGAAAGTATTAGGATGAATAGGATGTTTGGAAAAGATATGGAAGAGAACGGGGGTGTTTATGGAAGGGAGGAATGAAATGTGTGATAGGAATGTTATGCCAAATCTTTCACTGAGTTGTGTAATAGTGCCATAAGAACTGGTAGGGCAAGAAAAGTTGATAAATATGGCGACTATTTTTAAACCTAAGAACGGTTACCAGCCAGTCATCGATGTTCTTCGGCCCATGCCTTAACGGTAATAGCATTATGCACATAGAATGAGCCACACTTATATAAATAAGTTGATGTTCAATACACAAAACATTCAAACATGTGATATTACAAACGGTAATTGTGCATTTTTCGTAATTCCCAGGTGGTAATAAACTTTTTTTGTGTTAGTCCGGTCAGTTGAGAAACACAACCATTATCCTCCGTATTCTTCTGATCGAGTTTTTTTTTTTTTTTTTTGTTATTTGAAATTATTCAGATCCTAAATTGCTTTTATTCTCGTGAATATAGCATTTCTTGTTGATAATGTCAGTATATATAAACATATTTTGCATTCAAAATAAGGTTATGAATTTTCGTGTTGTTTGCTTGCCCAAGTTCACACCAGGCTTCTTATTCAGTTTAGCACCTTAACACACTTACGGTTTGCCTTGGAGCAAGGGCCCGTGCTGGCAGAAGACCAGCTCATTGTAAACCAACTAACCCCTCCCGCATTACAAAAACAAAAAATGGAGGCCGTATATGGAGAGTAGCTAATTAGTAAATAATGAACAAAATCTCAGTAAGTTTCTAACATGAGCACCACATTTGGGGGATATGCCGCCACACAGTTGAGTGAAATATTGTTACTTAAAACTTGCAGGTACAGCTGGAATTTTTGGAGGAACAAAATCAGGTTTGGATGTAATAAGTACAGACCAAAAACTTGTCAGTCGATATATATTTTTTCTTAGTAATGATATTGGAGGTAACTTATATTTAGGATCATCAGGAGGTAAAGCTGTGGTACGTGAATGAATCCGTGGAGTCTCTCAAAGATGCTCTATACATTTCTCCTCCTTAAAACCTACACCTTGAGGGCCGGTGGCTTCAGGCGTCCTTTGCTTCATTTCAAAGGGAAGTGGGCTTGTGCGTTGAACATTCTTCACTGCTCAACATTATATATATATATATATATATATATATATATATATATATATATATATATATATATATATATATATATATATATATATATATATATATATATATATATATATATATACACATAGGTATACATTTAATTTTACTGTTGCTTTCTAATAATGAAAGGCTCACAAGAGCAGAGAAACACCCAGTAGAGGAAAGAAAATCACTGGGCGCCTCTTACGTAAAAAGAAAATTTCATGTGCTAATCTGTTGTTTTACAAGGCTTAATCGATTATGTTTACCTTTTGGATCCATTGAAGGCGGCCCCTTATCAGAAATACAGACCTCCTCGGCTGATAAGATGAATAGATAACTTGATAGTTAATAATTAATGAAAAAAGTATGTTCATTTCACACCACAAGTTGATTCGAACTTTTAGAGAAACGTGTACAGTATTTCTCACTTTCTTTTTGACCAGTATTGCTTATTATCTAATAACATCTCTCCTACCCTTTTCTCCTTTACTCACCAAGCTCTGCTTTCCCTTCCATCTTTTTTCTTTTATTTAAGCTCAAGCGCGTTTGAAAACCGTAAAAGGGAAATCACCAAATGCTTTTCTTGGGAGAAGCAGGAATGTTGGAGGAGGAGGAGTGCTTGGGTATGGGTGGGGTAAGTGGGGGACGGGGGGGTTAGTTCTTTTCGCTTCTCATGCACCGTACGTTTGTTTTCATGCCGCTTCCCCGACACATCTTTGAAAAAGGTTTCCAAAACGAAACAGAAGCCTTTTAACATTCCCTGATTTCTGTCTTATGGAAGTTCCTTTTTGCCCGTCGGGTTTCTTCGTCCTTCGCTTTCTCATTCGTTTTCAATTTTTTTTTTTTTCTTAATTCTTTTTGTGGTTCTAAAACCCTTTAAATTCTCTGGTTTATCTTCTCTTTTATTTTTTGTTTTTATCCTTCACGGTTTCTTTCGTGTTCAGTTTTTTTTTTATTTCTTCATTTAGTGAATCTGAAATCTTTCAGTATTCTGTCTTGAGTTCATTTTTAGTTTTCTTTACAAGAAAACTATTGCGCCGGTTTTGTCTCTCCGTCCGCTCTTTTTCTGTCCGTCCTCAGATCTTAAAAACTACTGCGGCTAGAGGGCTGGAAATTGGTATGTTGATCATCCACCTTCCAATCATCAAACATACCAAATTGCAGCCCTCTAGCCTTAGTAGTTTTGATTTTATTTAAGGTTAAAGTTAGCCATGATCATGCTTCTGGCAACGATATAGGATTGGCTACCACCGGGCCGTAGTTAAAGTTTCGTGGGCAGTTGCTCATACAGCATTATACCGAGACCACCGAAAGATAGATCTATTTTCGGTGGCTTTGATTATACGATATATCAGTGGTTCTCAACCTGCGCCCTAGGGGGCGTCAGCAATTCATAGGGGAGGCGCGAGCCCTTGGGAAAAATAAAAAAATCTCTAATTGTATTCGTTATTCTCTTAACAAGAGTCGCTACAGTATCAAGTATCTCACTAACTCATTACTAAAGGAATAAAAACACACCTCTTTCTCTTTTTTTTTCATTTGCCTTTAAATCTGGGAGGGAAAGTTACTCATAGATGCAAGGGGGGGGGCGTGGAGGGAAGGACCAGCTCTTAGGGGGGGCGCGGTAATAAAAAGGTTAAGAACCACTGCGATATATAGAAAACTCGAAACAACTTCGGTGCATTTTTTACTTGTTTAACATTGTCATGTTTCTTTATCTTTTATGTTGCATTAGTTTTCGAATGTGTTCCCTGTGTTGTCATTATTTTATTTCGTGATCGTTTACTTTTAGATGTTTTCTGTCTTCAATTACTCACTTATAGACAAATACCTTTGCCTTTTTCCATTTTGTTATCTGATTTTCATCTTTATTGACTTGTTTATAACCTGATTTTTCCATTTTTTTTAGCAATTTGCTCTGTTATTTCCTTATTATCAATTTTTTTCGCAGTTCACCTACATTTTTTTTATATTTGTTTTTGTCGTGGCTTATTTAATTTAGTTTTTGTATTTGTTATTTTTGTTTTCCTGCAGCGGCAAAAACAGACTAAAAGGAAAGTCTGACTGGCCTGTCACTCATTTTTCCTATTTCATTTCTTGAACTCTTTCTCACATATTTTTCTTACGTCCTCTATCTTTTCTTTAGGTTCTTTTTATTATTTCTTTTATTATTTCCCTTTCATTTAAAACTTTATTTTCCAGGCTTTAAAGAATCTTTCTCACTCTCCCCCACCTCCTTTCCTACCATTTTCTTCAGGTTCTTTTTATTATTTTTTTATTATTTCCCTTTCATTTAAAACTTTATTTTCCAGGTTTTAAAGAACCTTCTCACTCTCCCCCACCTCCTTTCCTACCATTTTCTCTCTTACTGTAATTCAGGGCCTTCAGAGGACCCGCCACCTTGCTGACAGCGATGCAGTATGAAGTGTCAAGGATTGATGTTGTCGATGGGAGTCTGCTGAGAGCTAACCAAAGTTTGCACGGTGGAAGTTCGAGGCTCGTGATGCCCTGTCTGTATAACAGAGCAACTGCTCTGATGTCAGTTTTGCCGGTGTAAAAATTGTGTTATGAATCCACGTTGTTTGGTCGTGTGCCTTCATGAGGAAATTATGCTGATGTTGGCTGGGTGAGGGAAGAGGGTTGCCTAAGGGTGGGCTAGGTGTGAAAGGTAACGGCTCTGTGAAACTCTTAGGCGACAGAAGATTGTTCAGAAGGCAAAAGTTGTTATGTATGGATGCGGTGATGAATAAAATTTTCTTGGAAGTGGAGTAAGTGGTAATTATATATACGATATATATATATATATATATATATATATATATATATATATATATATATTTAGATATACATATATATGTATATATATACATATACATTTAATGATTTAATGTTGGTCAGTCTTGGTGACCCTAGGATGTATTTTCCGAGTGCCTGGGTGAGGATTGCATTTATCCTCTTTTTAAACTGGGATTGGCGTTGAAGTCTGCCTTCATTAAGTTGTGATTATTTTCCTTAGCTATTAGCCCTATTTTTTGTGACAGTAACATATTGATATTAAGTAGACACGGTAATAACACCTATTTTTATACCAAAAATAACCTATTACGGTAAACTGAACGACATTAAAATTTCACTCCACCTTTTGCGGAAAAAGTAAATCGAGTGGAACGGCAGAAACCTAATTTTCTTTGCTTCCAGCGAAGATATTTCAAGAAGGCACAACTATTCTATGCACTCTCGTATCTCCTTCCGAATTTATTTTGCTATCGGCTGAGGAGATCATATTCCACAGGTTGTCGATGCAGAAGTTGATGTGGTTCGCTTGAAGGAGCTGCTTGTCAATAAGTCTTTACCTACGTGATAAAATGGAAGAATTTTATGCCCCTCTCCTTGTTATGGGTTTTGGAAACACACACACACACACACACACACACACAGAGAGAGAGAGAGAGAGAGAGAGAGAGAGAATATCTCATGGATGGTTTCACCGGGGTGAGGGTTACCTGGTCAGGGCTTTCCCGTTTTAATGGTATACGATTTGACCAAGCAGTGAAGTCCACGTACAGTTTTCTCTCTCTCTCTCTCGACCGTAGCTGCGACACACAATAGTTGTATAATAACTAGGTTTGCAATTCACTGCTTAGGTGAGCCGAGTTGCACTGGGTTTTAGGGAACTCGTCAAGAGAGAGAGAGAGAGAGAGAGAGAGAGAGAGAGAATGTTACAGTACACAATAAAGTTGCAAGGATTTATCTTCCTTCTTAGCACGGACTGTCGAGGTCCCCAACCGTTACATCAGATGCTCTCTCTCTCTCTCTCTCTCTCTCTCTCTCTCTCTCTCTCTCTCTCTCTCTCTCTCTCTCTCTCTCTCTCTTTCGCCGTGATTTTGAAACATGCTGTATTAATTTCATTTTTAAAAATTTACTTTGGGACGGTTGTTTTGGTAGGGTCCTCTCATATCTTTTTGTAGAGAGGCGTTTATAATTTTTATTCGAATCCTTGTTCCAACATTATATTAAATGCAAGATTCAGCGTAAGCGTAAATTTTCTAATCTTATACTAGCGCATAGAATTTATCAGTATTTATTAATCACACTCCTATGCTGAAACCATTCTCAGAAAAATACGGATTTCTTTAATGTTTATACTTGTCCTAGATTTACATAGAAAATATACCGAATATGTGATGTTATTGTCACTGCTGATGCAACGGATCTACTTGTTTGTGTCAGGAGTTTGAGGACCACTTTATGACAAGACCTGTAGGTCGCCTTGCCATAAAGTGGTCCTCAAACTGGTGACACAAACAAATAGATCCCTCGCATCAGCAGCGGTGACCAAATTGGCAAATAATTTCTTACATTGGACACGGCACAAAAATACGAGGCAATAACATCACGGCTACAGAGGATATTAGATGCCGGATCACCTGTGCAACCTAGAATTTCAAAAATTTCTTTGTGGACACACCACCCAGTGCCTCATAACGCTTTAATTGTGGACACCTGTCGTTGAGCAAATCAGGGACCACCCTTTCAAGACATACTGCACATTCAGTGGCATGAAATCGGAATCTGCTTGACGTTGTCTTTTGCAATAGCTAAAAATTATGGTCGTTTGCAGAGTGAATCTCAGCCTCATAACCTACTGGTCACAGTCAGTGCAATTTGTTTGACTTGACAAATCGAGAGCCATTCGTGTCATTGCATCGTGTTTTGAACATTAACGCAAAGAATCTTCAGATTTTTAGGGATGTCGCACCATAATAGCGCCATTTCTGTTCTGTCATGATTTTATTTCATTGAGTTGAGAATTGCATTGCAGGAATTTCGGCCTCTTCCGCGGGGAACTTACCATTCATAGGCACCATTTTATTTTACTGACATTAGCGACTAGGTCTAAAACCTTTTAATGGTGTGGCTTTTGGTGTTTGCATAACATGGAAGAAAGAGAATATGACAGGAGGTACAATAAAAGGAACGAAAGGAGTTGCAGCTAGCAATGAGCTTTCTCGTGTATTCTTATAATCTTGGACTGTTAGAAATTGTTTTTCAGACCTCATTTGATTTGAATAAGGGAGCAGTATTTTTATTTCCTCGCTAGCAAGATTTTTTCACAAGTGTATGTTTCTTATCCATATGGGAACTTAAGCAATATTTCCTTTAATTATTGCTAATGTAATTATTCTGTTCCAGTTTACTACTGCTGATTCTGTAGCAATCTAACTTCTGTTTGTATTGCTTGTTGATATTTTCATGATTTTATCCTGGTATGTAAAGGTGTGGTCGAGGTTTGGGCTTAAAAAGGAGAGAACATAAAGAGTATGTCTCTATCCTTGGACATATTGGCTTAGGACAGAGACATGGAAATCTGGAGATACTGTATAATTAGAAGGATTCCATTCTTGTGGAAAAGTTGACATGATAACAAAAGCATGCGGGAAATGGAGAGGTCCATAGCAAATTTCAAAAAGAAAGAAAAATGGAGAAAAACATGCTACTGTTACATTGTTGAATCAATAGTTTAAAATTCGCTTAGGATAGGCGATGATTTGCTCAGTTCATCTGTACTGAAGAAGCTCAGGGGGATGAACTGTGCTAAAATAATGTCGGTTGTCGTTGGTTCCTAAGGTGTTGGACAGTGTACAATATGGCGACTTAGTTTGATTAATTAAATCTGATGAAAATATAAATTCTTGTAGATGTTTCAAAAGTTTTTAGTATTTAATATTTCATTGGCTGCATGAAATTGAATTGTTTTAGCTTATGTACTGTACATTATGCGGACCTCACGTCGTAATATTTTACGTCCTTTTAATTAAAATATATCTGTTGTCGACCTGGGGTTACTAGAAAATCAATTTTGAGTGAATATTGTTTCTTAGGAATAACGGAAAATGTAAACGAAGCTTTCGTTAACCACACTTGTCTCGAAGTCGCAGTTTTGGAAGATTGTTCATGCTTCCGTAAAATCTGTAGGCTATGTAAAGCAGAGAATGCTATTTTGATTTCCTTTTCCTCTTACGATGCAAGGCGCAGGTCTTAAAGAAAGGTTCCTAAACTTAAAATGTTTTAACGTTTTAAAGTTGTTAACATTTTGAATATTTAAAATTACTGCAGTGGTCTGTCGTATTTGAATATAAAAATAACGTTTTCACAGTTTCGTGCAGCGTTTCTGGGAACCGGCCTTGTGGCGCAACGGATAACGCGTCTGACTACGGATCAGAAGATTCCAGGTTCGAATCCTGGCAAGGTCGAAGTCTGTTTTTTTTTTTCCTGTTTATATATTCTTCGTGTATTAGTAATACCACACAATGAATGGAAAACTGAAAGATAAACAGACAATGAAAATGTGCACTGGCAAGATTCATTGTTTTCTTAACGCATCGAAAAGTAATCATGGTTTATCTTAGTAACATCCGTTTCGTTGAAATGTCCACCAGTGAATAAAATATATTCAGTGTTGACAACAAAATGTGAAAACTGTTTATTTCCTTTCTTTTCGAGATATTTCGTGAATATAAGAAAACACTTTTTTTGGCAATGGTGTAAAGGTTTTCAAACGTGAATTTTCTCTGAGTGTCGAAGATGTCCTTTTCCTTGTTTTTAAATATATACTTTATATTAATTTATTTTCATATTTGTATTCGCAAACAGTATTTTATTCTCTCTCTCTCTCTCTCTCTCTCTCTCTCTCTCTGTGGCTGATGTGTGCTGAATGTTTATTGACTGCGCAGCTGACGAAAGTCATTTTTGATAACACTTTACGTTTGCTTTTTTATTGCATTTTTTAAGAATCTCTTCTCTCGCGTATCTCGAGTTTTAATTTAAACGATGTGATTTTTTGAAGCGTTTTTAGTACCAGGCCATGAAAAAATGTGTCATAGAAATTTGATTTGCATTGCTCTTATGTGTATTGAAACTATAACGCGTCGACGAATATTTGGAAGACGCGTAGGTTAAGCATTTGCATTGCTATATTTGGAATGACCACATGTGTTAGTCAAAGGAAGTATAAATATAGCAAATATGTCTTTGGACGAGGGTTAGAATTTAGGAAAATATATACCACAAATGTATCGAGAAATACTTCTTGCAAAACCAAGGCATGTAATATTTATCCATTGAAAATATCACTATATATATATTAATATATATATATATATATATATATATATATATGTATATATATATATATATATATATATATATATATATATATATATATATATATATATATATATTTATATATATGTGTGTAGATAGATAGCTAGATAGATATATGTATATATACTATATATACTATATATATATATATATATATATATATATATATATATATATATATATATATATATATATATATGTGTGTATATATCTTGTATTTATATATATATAATATCAAATATATATATATGCTATATCTTTTTCTCATAAAATTCAAATTATCCTTGCTCATTCGTAAAGAATCGACGTCTTTGAAACCGCCCAAATTCCTTAAATATCTTTCGAAAAGAACCACGCTCGAAAAAGTACAAGACAGGTACACACACATAGATGTAGACAGACGGAGGGGGCGGGGGGGGGAAGGGGAGAGTAAGAGTGGGAAGTTCGTAATGTAATCAGTAGCTGGGTTTGCTGTGCGTCCCCCAACACACGGTCAATTTACTGGGTCAACACGAAGGTCAACACTTACGAAAAGAGCTTTTGGTCGAGAGTTTGCGAGAATGGTGGTTTGGGATGAACCTGGTGGGGTTCATGGTGAATATTATTCAGTTATATTGTTTTTATGCCTCTCTCTCTCTCTCTCTCTCTCTCTCTCTCTCTCTCTCTCTCTCTCTCTTTCAAGATGTTGAACAGATTTCATATTCTTTCATATGCAAATCATTTACCGATTAAAAGTTTTATAAGAGCGTTCGCTCTTCTTCTTGTCCAGACTTTGCTGCAAGTTCTTAATTGTTGCTCTTTGAAGTGTTGCAGATTAAGGATAACATTATTTTGTTACCTTTTGTTTCCATGCCTCCGACACACTTGCTCATTACTTTATTAGGTTACAGAAACATATTTTACATATAAAAAAATAACTAATCCAGATATTTTCGAATTATGCATCTCAATTTCGGTCTAGATGTTCCCGTAAAACAATTAACTTATCCGTGGTAGAGGCTTGTTGTTGTAAAGGTTGTACATATTATATCTTTACTCATGTCTTGTGTATAATACGGATATATGTTCATGTTTTATTGACTTTATTTATTCTTGAAGTTGTTTTGATAACAAGAATATTCATTGCATTCCACTGTTTGTAAGATTCACCCTGTTGAGGTTAATGGAAGTTTATATATCTTGATCGCATTGGAACCGTAATACACATATAACCACAAGCTCACAGCTCACACACACACACACACACACACACACACATATATATATATATATATATATATATATATATATATATATATATATATATATATATATTATATATATATATATATATGTGTTATTATATATGTGTATATATATATAAAATATACGTATAATCTATATATAATGTATATATATGCATATATATATTGTCTGTTTTTGTGTGTAAAAGTTACATAAGCACACACGTACTTATGTAATCTTTATCTTCTTGCTTCGTTTATATTCCTCATGTTCGTATATTTTCTTTATCATGAAATCAAGTTCTGCCAGTTTACCATTACAGAATGTTTTGTACATTGTTCAAATACTCGGTGTCGTGTGTAGCCCAAAACGGAGGCGCTTTCCAGACAAAAAAAATCTTTCACAAAAAATCTTTTAAAACCAAACATAGCAGAAGGATTATCCGGCAGCAAAGAATAAACTCTAGGATGTAAATATGGATTGCTGGATACATATGATTCCAAGTACGCAATGCGAGAGTCGATTGTTTTTGCTCTTTCATTATTTTTTTCGCCAAATGTCAAAGGTCACGTCAGCAGTCAGTGGATGCGCCATTTTAGAGCCTCCTGCGGTAAACATCTCATGTGCCCAGACTTTTCCATTCGCCTTTTATAAGTAAGCCTGATGCTGAGTGGCGTTTAGAGTTCCTTTTGACTTTGGTGACTGTTTGTCACTATAATCTTCGGAGGGTTAGGCGAAAAGCAAAACTGAATTCAAAACAACTTCATTACTCTCTTACTTATCTGAAAATTCGTTGTTTATATGTGTATATATATTAATGTATACGTACATATATTTAATGTGTGTGGGCGTATATATATATATATATATATATATATATATATATATATATATATATATATATATATATATATATATATATATATTTATATATATATATATATACCACAATGCAAGACGATTTTGAATGAACATTAACAGATAAATGAATATACATGGAAATTGAATAAAGAAAATGAGATATTGATTTTATATGTTTTAAAACTTTGTTCCAATTTATAGGATTGCATTGCTACTTGGGTTATATTTCCGATACTCCAGATTTTAATGGAAATTTGTTCCTAAAGGAATACGAACCATATTCATTCATGTAGGATTACTCCTGTTGTGTATACCTAGGAAAAACGCAAAGTACTTTAAGAATGTGATTTCATTTCATTTTAAAGTCGTGTTACTGCTTTTCTCGGACATTATGAGGTTTGAGTAAAAAAACGTTTACAAATAAGGAAAAGCAAAAAACCTTGAACATTACCATGTATCCAACAAGGGTCAGATGGAAGCGATGCAAAGAGAGAGAAAGAGAGAGTGTAAGAGAGAGAGAGGGGAGGGGGGGGCCCTGTTTTGCCTGACAACAGAAAACATTCTCTCTCTCTCTCTCTCTCTCTCTCTCTCTCTCTCTCTCTCTTCCTCCGTCATAGTCTGGAAGATTTCGGTTGTCCCGTGAACGTCCCTCTGGAATTTTTATATGAGAATGAGGATGTGGGACTCCATTTCATTTCCAGTTTACGTGACAGCTAGCGCGTTTCGGCGTCAGCTGCCGCCGCCTTCTTATCTGCCGGTTGCTGTTGGTTACCTCTGTAGTCAAAGGCATAAAGGCGGCAGCACGAGTGTGAAGATGTCTAGTTAGGAGGCGTGATTACACGCTTATGCAATATTTCACCTCCCCTGGGTGTTAATTATTTTTGAAACAGGTCTCTTCTTGCGTCATCTGTGACGTCTTCTCGCTCTGCCTACGAACATGTGACATTTCCTTTTTTATTATTGTTATGTTCATGTTGTGACATTTCCTTTTTATTAGTGTTATTTTCATGTTGTGACATTTCCTTTTTATTATTGTTATGTTCATGTTGTGACATTTCCTTTTTTATTGTTATTTTCATGTTGTGACATTTCCTTTTTATTATTGTTATTTTCATGTTGTGACGTTTCCTTTTTATTATTGTTATTTTCATGTTGTGACGTTTCCTTTTTATTATTGTTATTTTCATGTTGTGACGTTTCCTTTTTGTTATTGTTATTTTCATGTTGTGACGTTTCCTTTTTATTATTGTTATGTTCATGTTGTGACATTTCTTTTTTATTATTGTTATTTTCATGTTGTGACATTTCCTTTTTATTATTGTTATTTTCTTGTTGTGGCATTTCCTTTTTATTATTGTTATTTTCATGTTGTGACATTTCCTTTTTGTTATTGTTATTTTCATGTTGTGACGTTTCCTTTTTATTATTGTTATGTTCATTTTCTTTTTATTATTGTTATTTTCATGTTGTGACATTTCCTTTTATTATTGTTATTTTCTTGTTGTGGCATTTCCTTTTTATTATTGTTATTTTCATGTTGTGACATTTCCTTTTGTTATTGTTATTTTCATGTTTTTTATTAATGTTGTGAATTCCTTTGTTATATTCATGTTGTGACGTTTCCTTTTTATTATTGTTATTTTCATTTTGTGACATTTCCTTTTTATTATTATTATTTTCATGTTGTGACATTTCCTTTTTATTTTTGTTATTTTCATGTTGTGACATTTCCATTTTATTATTGTTATTTTCATGTTGAGACATTTCCTTTTTATTACTGTTATTTTCCTGTGTATTATAGTATTAATAATTTCGAGTTGCCCGTTTTAGGCGCTGATGTTTCCTATGGGTCTTATGGTTTATATTCGTCCATTTATTTTGTAGTTTCTTTGAGTCGCTATTTACTTGATGCGAAGACTTTCTCTTTTCTTAATCAAGAAACGAAGTTAAAAATTTGTTTTCGTGAAATAGGCCTGCCTCTCTCTCTCTCTCTCTCTCTCTCTCTCTCTCTCTCTCTCTCTCTCTCTCTCTCTCTCTCGCTATAAAGCCATCTTTACCGCTACTCCTTGCCATAACTTTTTTTCTTCTGCTGAGTTTTCTTGGTAATTAATTGGGCAATCAACTTGGTGCACTGTTTGTTTATAATTGGTGCACTGTTTGCTTTATAAAAGCTGCTTCATGTATACCTTGGTCGAAACGGCATTGCTTTTAGCATCAATTGGCACTGCCACTCTGGCAGTAATTACATTATATATATATATATATATATATATATATATATATATATATATATATATATATATATATATATATATATATATATATATATATATATATATATATATATATGTATATATATATATATGTATATGTATATATATATATGTATATATATATATATACATACATACATACATACATACATACATACATACATACATACATACATACATACATACATACATACATTCACGTACTAAGTAATCACAAAAGTAAGCGCGTGATTTTGTTTATTAGCTGAAGCCACTGGGAACGTTCAAATTCAAATGACAGAGTGCCAAGTACTTTCGTGTATTTTAACACATCTTTGTGCCCCGAAGATGTGTTAAAATACACAAAGTACTAACACTCTGTCATTTCAATTTGAACTTTCCCAGTGGCTTCAATAATACATACACATATATATGCAGTGTATGTATCTATCTACATATATTTGTATATATATATATATGTATATATATATATATATATATATATATATATATATATATATATATATATATATATATATATATATATATATATATATATATATATGTATATGTATATATATATATATATGTATATATATATATATATACACACACACACACATTATACTTCCACTGTGGTCCCGTGGATGAAGACTATGAGAGATCCTCACATGCAACTAAAAAGGAGATACCAAGACTTTCGACATTTATTCAAAAGTCATCTTTAAGGGTATTAAATGTCTTGGTATCCCCTTTTGGTTTCATGAGAGATCTTTTATATATTTGTATGTATATGTGCATATGTTGCATGCATGTCTATACATATATATATATATATATATATATATATATATATATATATATATATATATATATATATATATATATATATATATATATATATATATATATATATATGCTTACGTGTAAAAATAACATGTATAGACATGCAACATTTGCACAAACTGATGCACCAGACTGGAAAATGGTATTAATGCATAAGTCTTTTTCCCAAATGTTTAAGCTTTTATGTATGCATTTGTAAATTTATAATTCACGAATTTATGCGTGCTGAATATGAGCAACTGCACTAAATAAAAAATGGTGGCATTTTTGTACGTATTGAAACTTTTGTCATTATTGTAACAATGTGATTATAATTGAAGACTGGCAGCCACGATACATTAGGCCTATAAAAACCGAGTTCTAGATGAAAATATTTTTTTTCGCTGATAGTGCAGCAGATAAAATAATTTTTTTCACTAAAATACTTCATGAAGTTGGTACATATCTTATCCATAGGCCAATTTTTGAAAATTACTGGGTGTCTATTCAAAATTCCAAAATGGCTGCCGTTTTTCAAGATGGCCATTAGCCAAGTTTTCAACATGGGACTCATGTGCCTCTGGTCATGTTTTTATGCATTTGTTTTGGTTATACACACTTTAGGCAGAGTCACCAAGCAAAAGTAAAATGTATTTCTGTTAAAGATTTCATATAGCAAATATAAATAAAGATGGCATCCAATATGACAGCCAAAACCCTTGAATAATCGCGTCTCAGGATTCAGTAGACATGGAAAAATGTCTTCCTGTTCAATACAATAGTCTGTATGTAATTTAGGTGTAGGTTTTATCTTTGGTTTTAGTTTAAAAGAGTGAATGTCAGCCCACAACCAGGGCACATTGGTGACTTCACTGCTGTATAACTTAGCATGGGGTACAGTATCAGCTAATCTTGCTTTACTTACGCTGTACCTAGCTTTGCTTTAGTGTAGTTTAGTAGTTTAGTGTCCCAGATGCTGTCTAACAGCCCCATATCAATTAGCCGATAGAAAGTATATATATATATATATATATATATATATATATATATATATATATATATATATAGTTGGTAGATCTAGTTAGACAGCCGCGCCTGAATTAGCAGCAGGTATCAGCGTGGGAGAGCCAAGCCAAGGGTAAGCGGAGCTCTACATGGCTTGTTTATGTACTTACCTGGATGGTGCGCATATCACACGGGACTTAAATGGCACTGGATGAATGATCGGGCTAGGTGTAGGGTGACCGGACCTAGTTGGATCCCAAACATCGTTGTGCGTATCAGATTAAGGTTGTAAAAGGATAGCCGCTCGGCCTTAGTCAAGAGCTCAAATAAAGTCAATCACAGGCAAATTGTAAAGTCAATCACAGAATGCATAATGATTTTAACCAACGTGCCATTGTTTCAGGAGAACCACACTGGATGAAGGCAGTGGCAAAACATATAAAAAACATACAAACAAGAGTTGTAGGGTCATGTTTAATAATGCAAAACTTGATCGTGCAAGAAAGCGAAGATCTACAGTTGAAGGTATTGAACCACAGGAAAAGCATGCACTGAATGAGTCATAACAATGAAGCATGCATTTTTTGTGAAAATGTGGCACCTGTCTCAGATCTTCGACAAGTAACGACCATGAATCTCAACTGGAGAGTACATGAGTGTGCTCACACACTTAATGATGGTAAATTATTGGCAAAATTAGGTGCAGGTGATGCACTTGCACAAGAGCTGAAATACCATCTTGTATGTCTCACTGGCCTTTACAATAGGGAAAGGTCCCATCTTAGAAATCTTGAGAAAGAACAATGTCACATTGAAGAACCAGATGTATATCCACTGGTTCTATCGGAGCTGGTTAATTATATCATTGAAACCAGATTGAGTTTGGATGGTTCTGCCATATTTCCTCTTGCAGACATATCCCAATTATACCAGCAGCGCCTGGAACAATTGGGCATTGCCTCACCCACTGTCAATACAACAAGATTAAAGAACAAATTGTTAGCAGAAATCCCTGAATTAGAAGACACAAGAAAGGAAGAAATGTGTCACTTGCTTTGCAGAAAGATGTAGCCTTAGACTATCTGACTACTCAGATACACCTGTGATTGCTAAAGCAGCAAAGACACTGAGGAAGCTTATTCTGGATCATCAGTCCAGGTTTGATGGCACCTTTGGTGAAGAATGCATCAATGATGCCATACCTCAAAGTCTGCTCCAGTTCAGCAGTATGGTCGCACATGGAGCAGACATAAAGTCACAGCTAAGGTTTGGCTCATCATAGTCAGACCTGACTATTGCTCGGCTCCTGCAGTACAACTGCTTCTCAAAACAGAAGGAAGGAACAAGTGTACATCGACACTCAAAGGATAGGGGAAACTCCTTTTCCATTGTTCATGGGCATGGCTATCTATGCCAAAGCCAGGAAGAGAAACCTGGTAGAAATGCTTTATGATCATGGTATGAGCATTTCCTATGACAGGGTGCTGGAGGTATCAGCCCGACTGTGAGATGCCACTGTCACCAAGTATATGGAAGAGGGTGTAGTCTGTCCACCTGTCTTGAGAAAGGGTTTTTTTTCCACTGTGGTCAAGGACAGCATCAGTCACAACCCTTCAGCAACTACGGCTACTATAATACCTCTTTTCATGAAACCAGCATTTTGGTATTTCAGCACCCTGCCAAAGACAACTGGGGGATAAGAGCGTCAGCCAGTACAGTTTGGGCCAGAGAGGGTAAAATCTGTACCTGAGCTACCTGGCTCCTTCACAAATATCCCCCTTGCTTCCTTCAAGTCCATAAATGCTACAGGCTTGGGCTTACATGCGCAGCTTTGTGTAGCTGCACATGTGAGGTGTAATCATAATGTGAGGTGTAGCTATAATGTTGCAAATGATGCTTCAGATACATCTGAATGAGAATTTCGTCACACTAAAGGGTGACACCACGCATCTTTAAAATCTTGCGTTCATTTCAGGCGAAAAAAAAAACACTGAATATAGACAAGATACTTTGTTATCATACTTCATTATAGTCTTGTGCTTGTATACTTTTCAGTAGCATTATGGGGTCCCTTTCCAAGATGTAGTATTGATAATAGCCCAATAGAAATGCTAGAAACAGATTCTCTGGCCTCGTAAATGTAGGCACAGACAAAAAATTTCGTCTATATCTTTCTTAGTTGCAGAGGTATCAAGCAAAATGTTTCATGGCAGCCATTTTGTGCGTCATCTTTATCACGATGGTAATATAGTAGTAAAAGCTCTGGTGATATCTTCAATTAACTCTTGTACCCAGGAAGACATTATCTGAATAATGATTGACGTATTTATTTCAACAATGGTTCACTCAAAGTATCAGAGACCGAAACAATTAGCGGCCATCTTGAAAAGTGGCCGCCATATTGAAATTTTGCGTGGACACCCAGATTTTCCAAAGAGGGGGTTAAAATGAGCACTTGTGCCAAATTTCATGCTTGTATCACAAACTGAGGTATTTTTCTACTTATCTGCTGCACTGTGAGGAGAGCGTGAAAATAAAAGGACAATGATTGATTCTGTTGGTTTTATACAAGTAAGGAAGGTGGTGCAAATCAGAAACTTAACATTGTTGTTATGCTCAGTAAAACCGGGTCTTGAATAAGTCAGAAGTAAAAGTTTATGGAATGCGTATCTGTTTAGGAGATTCATTTTTTATAGGGGGAAGGAGAGATCCAGGATAAGGGCACAGCTGATTAGATTTTCATAGTAACGTGGAGAAAGGGTAATAGTGCAGGTAGTTTGGAGTGAGTAGGAGAGAGTTTAGGCGTTAACGCCCCTTTACTCGAGGTTTGTGTAGCTGAAATGGAAATTGGCCGATGAGGAACAAGAGACTTTCTATATAAAAGATATGGATATTGATATGGGTGAACGGTGAACAGTGCAGGTCTTGTAATCTCTCGGTGCCTGCAAAGAACATTGTGAAAGGTGTTTCAAAGGCCAGAAATGCTTTTGAAATATATTTTATTTTTACTGTATTTTTTTCTGTACATTAAGCATAACTATCTGAATAGGAGAGAATTGAATATTGTCAAATTTTGATTAGCGTGATTGAATGGCAATTGTAATGTGCTCTATTATTATTATTATTATTATTATTATTATTATTATTATTATTATTATTATTATTATTATTATTCAGTAGATGAAACCTATTCATATGGAACAAGACCACAGGGCCACTGATGAATATGGTGTTCATTTGAAAGAAGTAAAAGAAGGTAATAGAAAATAAATACAGAAAGAGGAAGTAAAGGGAAATGCAGAAAGAGGAGATCTCACTTATTAAAAAAGACAAAATAATAAGTTAATAAATAGATAAAAATGTGTTAAAATGCTTGAACTTCTGAAGTTCCAATCGCACGACATCCTCTGAACCTTCCACAGCCCAACGGTGTGAGGAATAAAGGACCTCAGAAACTGAGAAGTTCGACAGCGAGGCACATTTACTGCATATTGGTGCTGCTGTCCGGCGAATCTGATTGCTTTCGGCAGATAAAGGGGATCAGGGATCAATTGTGAATGTTAAAGACATTTATGAAAAAGTAACAAACAAGAGACCATCCGTCGATGGTCCAAGTCATAACTGCTACTATTAGGATAGAGAAACTAAGAATAAGTTGCTCATTGATAATTCTGCGCTTCAGAAGAAAGTTGTCTCGTAAGTCTAGATAAAAAAGAAATAGCTAAAAAAAAAGAAAAATATCCTCTTATGGCATGTTAATGTAGAGTAGGTTAGAGATTATGAAGGACGTTATTTTGCCGATAGAAGCTGGAATAAGAATAGGACATTGCTACATAGCTGCGAGAAGAATTTTTTCCCTGATCTGGTGCAGATTTTTCGACCACGAAAAGTCAGAGGAGAAATCTGTATGCGGCACAGGCAGAGGAGTCTTGAGGAGGCCCTTGTTGATACCGATGAGGATCCATGGCAGAGAGGACGATAATTTATTGCAAGATGGGAGAGCAAGGAGAGTTTTCAAGCAAAATGTGTGAACGTGTATATAAAGAGAATGACTTATGTAATGTTTCGAAGAAGGTTTGATACGAATGTAAGATAACAATGACCTTATATTTGGATCCGATAAAGTGGTGGTGAGGGACAGTGATAAGTTGCAGGACCTGTCGGTTATTGAAAAGTTTTAGGAAGCGACTTAAAAATAATGTTAATGATGTTAGGCCCTCGCAGTAAACGAAAGCACAAATAGCTGGGTTATTAATTCGTTTATGGATAATTATCCAAGAACGTAGGTGATTGACTTTTGTATGCGGTTGGAAGAAATTGTTGATGGTGACTGTAGTATACGAAGTGCTAAAAAAAAAGTTTAAAAAACATGAGAGACTTGACTGGAAAATGTTGTATGGACTGCTAAGGCTATCCTCTAGGAAAGAAAAGATAGAATCTCCCGAAATTTTCTGCAAAATGCAAACGAAGAGGAGGGTAAAGAGAGAAGCAAATGGTAAAAATGTTGACATGCGTTAAGTTATTTTGGCAGTAATTGTTTGCAGTTGATTGATTTTGAAGCGCGAATGGAAGTCAGTTTCATTGTAAAAGGGGAATAATTTATAAAAGCTACTTGTTAGAAAAAGAGAGAATGTTATTACCCTAGAATTGTGATATTATGTGGAAAGAATAAGATTATAAACTAATATTTTATTTAGTATGATGAGTTTTCTGGGTATGTATGAGACGCGGCTTTTAAGCTGTAAATCTTAATTTTCTCTGGGGTTTTCTTTGCAGCAGCAACTAGGGATTTCATGAGATAGCTGTGGTAGTCTAGGTTTTCTGAATTTCTCCTTCGTACAGAGCTCTCTCTCTCTCTCTCTCTCTCTCTCTCTCTCTCTCTCTCTCTCTTCCCTGTATATATGTATATATATATATATATATATATATATATATATATATATATATATATATATATATATATATATATATATATATATATAACGAGCTTGACGGCAGGGCGCTATCCTGCGCACACGTCGGCTCGCCGTCGCTGTAGTTAGCACGGTCGATATGCAAGTGTACGAACCTACGTTTTCCACCGGGACGGACAAACAAGATCCATTCGCCTTTTATTATATATATATATATATATATATATATATATATATATATATATATATATATATATATATACATATATATATATATATATACAGACATATATATATATCTGTGTGTATGTATGAATATATAAATGTGTGTTTTCCTCTCGTATGATTTGTATGATTATGTATTCAAGGAGAGGCTCGTAGGAAATTCATCAAACGTGCTTACAAATTGACCACCAACTTCATTATAGATTCCAATTGCCTTTTGCAATATGATGCCCGAGAGGCTGTCGGCATCTTTTTGATCGTGCTGTGTTGACACACTAGACGAGAACAGTTTTCCCTTTGACTCTCCACATCAGCGCGATTGGTTTGCAATTGCTCTTACGGGAACCGTCCGTAGTGACGTCATTCTGTTGATGCGAGTTTGTGATTAGTTGCGGACTTGTTGGCTGGGGTTGGGTTGTCTGTTTGTAACTCGTGATTTGAACGAACCCTTGTCCAGAGAAAGAGGACGGTATTCGAAACTTTGTTATGTAGATTTGTCGTAGTGGTCGGGTTAGTAATTATTTCGTTGGAAATGTACGCTCTTATCGCATAATCCCATTAGTACTTTACGTACTACAGCTGTTATTAGATTACACACAGGTGAATTTAAAACATCATCCTGTTATTCCAACGATTTCATAATTAAACAGGTAGTCCTGTCGTTATTTCTGGAGAAAATTTGTAATAATTATTTGTAATTTTTACCATTTTTGCGCTTTATCACAGAGAGATTCAAGTATATTAGTGCTGCAAATATAATGGTAATGGTCCTAAAAGAATGTGTTACATATTGCATATACGTATTTTTCTCTAATCAGTATTACACGAGTATGGTAAGGTCCGGGATATCCAACGCTGATTCCCATTTAAAAAGAAATATTTTTATCAGTAACCTCAGAAATGTTACCTAACGTTAAGAAAGCTTGATCACTATGTAAATGATGCGTCTTTCTGTCATAACGTACTTTTCTTTAAACTGACATAACTTGAAAGAAAAGCAAATTATCCTCCTTCCCTGATCTCCCTTTTAAATGTTGAAGTAAGAATGGATTCCCCGAAGTTTCGAAATAGACTTGTACACCCGTCAGCAGTGTTTTTCCCAGCCGCCTTTACGATTCACAAGTGGCATCATTCTGTTGTTGCCCTGATTTTATGTGTCCTTTCAAAACACTTTATCTCCCGTGTATCGACCGTTTGATTCTCTCAGCATGTCACTAATTGAAGCCAAAACCTTTCTATGTTTTTTTTATTGCTTTTGCTGTTCTCACTTTACATTTATCTCGACACGTCTGAACCTTGACATATTCGTGTACCTCCTCTTGTGTATGCTAGCCTAGCCTTGTACTACACCCTGATATTTATTCTGCATTCCTCCTCGCATCGGCTTTTGGTAATTCTTATAAATAACCAAACAACGCATCTTATTAGCTTTTAAGTTTAAATCCGCTTTTAACGTAGATATCCGTAAACAAGACTAGGAGTCCCATCAATTATTTCATCGTTTGTCTCCGGTAATTCAGTAAATGTTTTTCGTTTATTACGGTAATTGAAGTATAATATTCTTTGTCTTCATTAGTGAAAGGCAATTACTTGTAAGTCACCTACTTTTTCCTTCTGCCATAACGTTCATTCAGTTACTTATTATGTTGGCAATTTTCCCTCGTAAACTTTCTTATCCTTGCATTTACAGCTAAATTTCTCACTATGCATCGCTATGACTTACTTTTTGACAACCAATATTCACTATAATGGAACTACAAGTCGTTCCACCTCTTGATGCACCTTCTGTTATCCTACAAGCTTGGTCATATTGTAAGTATTTTATCATTATTCCGGGTTTAATTATCATTACTTATATACACTTACATAGTGAATCACGCTGTTCCGTGATCTGCTTTGGAATAAAGATCAATTTTCACATATTTACAATTATACCTTCCATTTTCAAGACCTCACTATACATCCAGACTTCTGCGCTTGAATGTAGTCATTCATACCTAGAAATCTTTGTCGTAGATACATTACAACCTCACGCGCTAAAGTTGTGCAGTAAACACAAGAATCAAGTAACCTTATTTACCTTGCTAGTAACGACAGCCTAAGATACTGTCATTTTCAGTCAAATTCATCTTACACTGTTAATACACGAACATTACGATTTTATCAAGGATTTCGCTAGTTCCTATAAAATCCCCTACGTGTTTCCATTCTTAAACGAATGTTTTTTTCTGCGTGTCTTTTCCAGTTCCCCATGTATATTTTCACCTCCATTTTCATTTATATTTATCTGTACTTCTCCAATTCTTGCAATATTCAAAACATTCTTTAAAGTCGTTGATTATAATCGCACATGGATTTCATTTCTTAAGTGTATTCGGTATCACGAAGCGAATAAATGGCCAGATTTTGTAAGCTTTTTTTATTTTCTTTTGCCTTAGGTAATGGTTAATATCAAACTTATAAACTAAGGACAGTTACATTCCCTTGCATTTCGACCATCGTTTGTTTGCACTGCGTCCAACTTTAAAAGTAAAATCAGCGCAATATCTGGAGGGCCTTGCGCTTACGGCTTTTTACCCGGATATACAAGTGAATTCACGTGTTCAAAATTTCGTGGTACCCAAGAGGAAAAGTTTCGAGAAGGGAATAGTGTCTCTTTTAGGAACGGATTGAAATATATTTTTCCGGAATTGACTGTGGGAATCTTACAATTGCGAATCTTGTAATAAATGGAATGGAAAAGTTTCGAGTAGCCAAACTTCAGACGCCATCTTTTCCCTTTTCCCTTTTTCCTAGTCACTGAATGGCAGTTACTTGAAGTAATTGGGAAAGTTACATTTTTTTTTTTTTAGACGGCACCAGACTTCGGTATTTGGGTCAGATGTGCTTGAAGTGTAATATCTGATTGCTTGGGAACTGAAACAACTGGGGAGCCGGGAAGGAGAGTTCGTTTGATTGCTTCGGACGAATTTTTCAGTTTAATGTCAATAAAACTCCCCGTTGATTAGGCTGTAAAGTTTTAGTGCAAGCTGCGTCGATTCATGAGCATTGTATTTTCTCATCACTTTCAGATTCTGGACGTTTGTTCTCTGTTCGTTTTTCATGGCGTGCAGTACTTAGATCGTGTGATAATATTTCCGAATAACATTTTTATAACATGATATTTTTTCGATTTGGCTCGTGATTTAGGAAAACATTAATTTTCACTGTCTCGGGATATTTAGTAATTACCCTTGTTGCCTGGTGTCTCTCTGTCTGTTTGTCTGACCCCTCTTTTCGGCCATCCGTTAAGGTTAAAGTTTTTTTGAAGAACTATAATCTGAATATCCTTGAAGATAAAGACTTTAAATAACATACATAGTATCTGTAGGTGATGTGGATTCAACATTATACGTTGCGGATCCGGGGGTCAAGGTCAAAATCATATTCAGAGGTCAAGGGAGAAATAAGAATTTGCTGCAGCGGGGGACTTTGCGTTTCTCATGCACCTCTTGCTTGTGCTGTTAATCTCTGTTCCTTCTTTTTTGTGTGTTAGTAATTTTATTATTTGTCTAATTTGTTGTTGTTTCAAGTCAGTTCTTGAACACCGAATTATTTAGTGATTTAAAATTTTGATGAAGGACTTGCCAGTGTCGGTGCCCAAAGTCGGTTAATTTTAGCCCGAAACGCCATTTGCCATTATCATGTCAAATCCGTAAAACCAATCTGCTAATTCAGTTGGAAATCAAGTAAAACCTTCCATTGCTTCAATTGTAAAAAAAAAACAGATGCCTCTATTAGTCAAGTAATGTCAGAGCTGATGGGCAATTATGGATTAAAATTTGTTTCAAGACGTTATGGACATAGTATAATCGTTGATGGAATTCTTGATCTAAACACGATTGTTGCAGTTCACCAACTTAGGGAATCATATTGGTAATATCCGTAGGTTTTATGGGGGGAATTGCCAAACCCGAGGGCTGGAATGTTTTTGTTTTTTAATGTAGACCAGTAGATCCAAGAACTTCAAATTTCGTGAGTGAAGCTTACTCTTCTGATACAAGTAAGTATTCATTGACTCCATGAATTGAATTGTATCTTTGTGACAAATCAGACCCAGCGCTCTGCTAACCAATTTTACACTTTAAAAACCAGGAAGAAATTTCGATTGGCAAGTACTTTTCGGTATTGTCACCTGTACTGCACTTGCATGTTGGGGCTCCCTCTCTTTTATATTCGATATATAACAAGGAATACAGTTCTCTGGAGCCTGAAATCTTCAAAACCCTGACTTCTGACCCCTAACCTGTTATTACCTCCACTTAGCTTGGGCTTCTCTTGATTTCTTGATCTTAGATTTGCGAATCCCTTCCTTATGTACAATAGCATATTTTCAATGATCTAGACTTGCCCTATTATACTCCCAGCAACTTATTACTGTGATCATGGGTTGGCTGGGTGTTCAAATGGTTTTTATTACTTGTACAGACAAGTCACGCTTTTACGTGAGTTACCGAAAGTTGGAGTTGATGCAGGTGCGACAGTTTCGGAACAATATTTTTCCAATTCAGCAACGTATGATACGAAACTGTTATGCTTTATTCGTGAATTCTGTGCTTTGGTAATATTGCCTTTTTTTTTTTTTTACAGAGATTTTGAAGCTATCATTTTTCTATTTATATGTGCGATTCTGTAATCAAGTTTTTAAATCGACTGCGTTAACTAAGTATATTTTTTAATTATGAGGTAAATTAGCTTCAGTTTTTTATTTACTTTTGTAAAGTTGTAGACAGTTGTTTAGCTCCTATTCGCTTCGTAACTTTGATCTGTTATATCGTAAATTCTTACATTTGTCTTATTTCCTTATGCCGCTGTTTTGCTCAATGACTAAAACTTGGATGGTTATCCCTAGTTCGCAAGAGTTATTAGCGCACGTAATTGCATCATTACTGAAACGTTCAGCAAGTGACGGAAAACATCACACTTCGGCACCACTCAGCAATTATGACAATTCCACTATTAAAATGATCTTGCGTCTCGGGAGCGAATCGTCGGCGCTCATCACAGCAGGTGCCGCTACTTGAAGGACAGTGAGTCTCCTTAACGCTCCTGAGCGAGGAGGGCGTCGGAGAGAGAGAGAGTCAGCCAGGCATATCGAGACCTCCTTAACTTCGGTGTTTTCACGCTCTGCAACGCCGCCTCGCGGGCGCCGAGGCATTTCCCTCTCGAGCATCGTAGCTTCTGCCTTCATCATTATTTCCTGTCTTCCTCAATCTTCTCTCTCGCTTTCTCTCACCCTTCTGGTTATTCGTGTTTAATTTATATTTCGTTTGATGTTTATAATTTTTTTTTTTTTTTCTTCTCTGCAACTGTAATCTTTCCTCGATCATGTAGTTCCTCATTGGATGGGTCGATATCGTACTCGGCTAGGACTCAACTAGGCCCGAGTTCGATTCTCCGGCCGGCCAATGAAGAATTAGAGGAACTGATTTCTGGTGATAGAAATTCATTTCTCGCCATAATATGGTTCAAATTCCACAATAAGCTGTAGGTCCCATTGCTAGGTAACCAACTGGTTCTTAGCCACGTAAAATAAGTCTAATCCTTCGGGCCAGCCCTAGGAGAGCTGTTAATCAGCTCAGTGGTCTGGTTAAACTAAGGTATACTTTTTTTCCTCGGCCATGTTTATAACAATAACTACATCCTTTTGCCTCCTATAGCAACAAGAATAATAATCAGAATTCCTAGCGAAACTCTTCCGAAATAGAGTTTGTAGGTTGATTGGTAATCAACTGATTCCGCTTTCTATGCGTTTGACTCCATCCAAATTTTGTGTTGAAATGGTTAACTAATTCTTAACTTTGAGTAAGGCACAAAGAGCAGCATATATTCCTTTTAAAAGTAAAAGTTCTGTTCTTGGTTTTTGAAAACCTCTTTTTATTGTCTTTTGAAAAAGGTTCGTTGGTTGGCAGAACGTTATTGAAGATAATGAAATAGTCGTAGAACTTCACCTAAATATTGCATTTATTTATGAAACCATTCTTATATTCTTGTGACATATTCAGTGATGTGAAGTAATAATAAGCGATTTGTTCAGCAGTGTATTTATATCGTAAGGAATTCAGTGTTTGTTTTTATTTTTACGAGTTTTACTTTAGTCTTAAATCTTAAGTTTTTTCTCTGTCACGAGAACTTAGTGTTTTATGAATCAAGTTGTAAATTTCATTGATCACTTATGTTTTATTCAGTACGCAATTCTTTTTATTACATTCTTATACGCATGCAACGTGACCACAGAGAAAGATTTTCCTTCGAAAAGAGTAATTTTGTGTCACTTCCGTCGATAGCAGCTCTCCTCCGAATTACATCTTACTCACCAGGTGTTCCGAAGCCTTTCAAGAGCCCATTATCAAGAGAATCATCTATCAGCGTCACTTCTTTTGTATCTCTTTCTTTCTTACCTCATTTATCTTGTACTGTCAGAAGCCATGTTTATATTATTAGAGTTTGAATGGATGCTGTATATTTTACTTCGTGGTCATTTACGTGACCAGTTCATGCATGAAATTATTTTACTTTTTCTTCGATGTACTCATCCTTTCTTACGACGCATTTTGTATAATACAGTTTCCAGATCAATTTTTGCTTCCAGCATTGCCCCGACTTGCAGGTTGGAAGTATGGAAAAGGAATTTATATCTCCCAAAATTTCGTATTTACAAATATTGGCTTCTTCGTCGATCATTTTATTACTTCTATGAAAAGTAAACAAGCGAAATGAACAGCTTATATCATACCATGTTCGCTGTGGAAAAAAAGATAAGAAAAGATAGATGATAGCGATGACTGAACTTTTTTCTCAAAATGTTTCGTCATTATCAAGTCAACTTTCTTATTAATGTCCCCCAACTCCGCCCATTTCGAATTGGATTTCTTGTGTTCAACACATTGCTAATATGCTACGCAAAGAAAGGTAGCTTTTCGTGAACGACATGATCTCTCTCTCTCTCTCTCTCTCTCTCTCTCTCTCTCTCTCTCTCTCTCTCTCTCTCTCTCTCTAATATTTCCCTGAAACTAGTTCGTGCTGCATCTGTCTGGAAATCACATTCCAGCAAAGACGCATTACATTGTTCATTGAAGAAAGGACTCATTCGAGTTGCATACGTTTACCTCTGAAAATTACTCTATATTTTTCTTTTGTCATTTTGGTCTACTTTTGAAATCGAGGACCTCAATCGCCTTTTGTGCTCTGAGCGTATGCCGAAGTGATGAACTGCTGTTTGCCAGTGGGCTGCATTCAACTGCATTATGAAGTGGAAAGGTTTATTCAAGAGTTCATCGACCATAATACGAAAATTGTACTGTTGATGTCCCATAGCATAATTACCGCCTTATACCGTAAAAGTTCCTGAAATAGTTTTGCTCTTACTGTTTCAGTTTAGTATAAATTCTGGAAATTTTTTGTTTAAATTGTTTATGGTTTTAAAATTCTCCAGACAGAAATGTTTGTCAGCTAATTTATTTAGAAAAAAAAAATGAAGAGGAAGGGGAAAAATATGATGACGTTTTGATATGAGGCAGAATGAAACCTTAGAGTTCGTTATAGCTTTCGTTTGAAATCTTTCTTGAAATAGTCAGAGAGAGAGAGAGAGAGAGAGAGAGAGAGAGAGAGAGAGAGAGGAGAGAGAGGAGAGCTGGTTTCCACTAATGCCCGGTATTCCAGTGATAAATAACCTAGTTGTACTGATAAGTAACGTTTACCACGCGCAGTGTTTCATGCTTCGTATTTCATAAAACAAGTAACGTCAAGAATGCAGTAGTGTTTCATGTTACACGTTCCATTAAGTTTATAATCCATCCTGCCCAGCCTCTCCTCACGAGCATTCTCTCAGGTTCCCCGTGCGACAGACAGTTCGGTCTAATGATTTTCCCCGACGGTGAAAACAAGGATGACGGCACACCTTGAGGAGCATAAGTCGGCGTTGCTGGTTTTAATTAAATGTCTTTCGCGTCTGGCTCGAAATCCTCATAAAAGCTGCGACACAAACGCGCGGAGGAAATATAATTGCCGGGTTTTATGTAAACGCATTACTTACTTTCATGCATACGGAATGAATGGAGTTCTTTTCAGCCGGAAAACAATACGCCATTTCGCGTCTCTTTAGGAGAGTGAAGTTGCCATGTCGCTGTTTTTGTAATTTTTTGTTTTGTGGAGAATTGGTCTTTTTTTTCGCTTTTTTTAGTATTTTTGTTTTAATTCTTTATTGTTCTCAGTAGAAGTTGTATTTACCACATTCACACAAACCTATATATATATATATATATATATATATATATATATATATATATATATATATATATATATATATATATATATATATATATATACAGGTGTTTAGCTTTATTTTTACACGGTTACACTTGTTCCATTTCTTCTTGAGATTACTGTCATTCATCTATAAAAAGAGGAAAAGATAATAACTCTCTCTCTCTCTCTCTCTCTCTCTCTCTCCATAGGCATGTATCGGATAACCTTTTACGAATGTAACCTAGATTTTCATCACAGGTCAGCCTATCAAATCAAGTAGTTAATAAGTGGAAACAGTTGTTCATGTCTTGACAGAACAATAAAAAGAAAAATCGTGCCTTGCGATAATATCATAACCTGAGACACGAATGATTTGACTTTTCTAAATGAAAAAGTTTGACCGGAGGAAAAGAGAGAGAGAGAGAGAGAGAGACAGAGACAGAGACAGAGAGAGCTCGTATGTGTGTGTTTTGTGATACAGTATATATATATGTATATAATATGTATATATATGTATGTATGTATGTATGTATATTATTATACATACACCATTGTATGTTTGGGTGTTTGTGTTTAATTGAGTCATTTACGTTTGAGTGAAAGAATAAAATGTTCTACACTCACAGACTAAAGTAGAATATACAAAGCACTGAAAGAGATTCATTTAGTTCTGAATGAATGAAAAAATGCAACTCGATTTGAATAACGTGCACGAGACACACCCAGCTCGTGTGTGTGTGTCTCACCCTTGCTGTAAACTCTCGAGTTCCTACTTCCTCTTTATTCGTCCCCTACACATCTGTTTGCTTTTTTTTTGGGTGTTATTTATATCTCCAGTCTAGCTGCGCACGTGTTGAAAGAAGCTTTTTTTTCCTTAGTCATTCATTTTTTTTTTGGTTGAGAATTGTAAGGGAAGGAGATTTTCAGGGTACAGAAAGTGGAGTTAGGTGTTAGTTTTTTTATATTTTGTTTGTTTGTGTTTAGTTTTTTTTTTACGACATGTGATTCATACTAACATTCTGTATTAATTTATTGAGAAAGACGTGTTCATTATTTTTATGAATAAGGAATGTGTGCAGTCGTTCCCGCTTTCATTTTATATCGTTTCTGTCTTTTGCTTCGTATGTTAACTTCTTCGTTTGTTTTCCTTATGTTCTTAACGAGGAGTGAGGAGAAGAGCTGAAAATCACCCAATTAGTATCTTTTTCATGAAAGATGGGTTTCTGTTTAAGAGGACAGATTTTTCACCTGGGAACACAGTGGACAAGAAGATTCATCTTTTTATAAGTCTGGAAAAGACTGAACTAACTATTAGATCTGACACTCGCTTTTAAAATACAAGAGGGCCAAAAAAAAAAAAAAAATTACAAGACATCCTGTGGTCTTTTAATATTACCGTTCACTTACTTTCTCTTAACTTGTCGAGATCTAAAGAGCATTCTTTAGATCTTGCGTGTTGTATTCCCCCTCGGCATAGGGCATAGTCACTCTTGTTGGATGAAAGTCTCTCTCTCTCTCTCTCTCTCTCTCTCTCTCTCTCTCTCTCTCTCTCAGAAAACCTACCATGAAAGTAAAGAGCTTCACTTCCATTATTCGTTTTTTATTTTATTAATTTTTTTTTAGTATTACATTTGACGTTTAACAAATATTTAAACAGTACATAAATCTATTACATGGATGAAATGTCAAGAAGCCATTTTGGCAGCAATAGCAACATTGTGCTCACTGAACGTGCAGGCCAAATACTAAGTCTATATCCTATAGACCAATCAATTACAATATGGCCCTAGACGATGAACTGGAGGCAAAAATATTTAGAACTAGACCGTACGCTTTGCCTGTGTGACGTTCCCCTCCCCTTTTCAAACTTTACGAATATTCTGCGTTTTTATTGGTAAACAGGTGTAGTCGTAGAGAATATATAGCCTGTCTTGCTATAATTGGTAATTTTAGCTGTAGACTGAGCATTTTTTTTTTACATTAGAGCATTCTATACGCTCCAGATATTTTAATGAGTCTTAGTACTGACATGTCGAAATGTTGTTATTGCTATTTGATATATCCATTAACTATTTTATATTATATTCACCTTTTTTTCTTTAGTTTCTACAGTGAAATGCCAGTTAAGTATTCGTATGTCTTCTTAAATCGATTTTTCACTTTTTTGGATGTGTCCTTTAAGTATTATTAAGCTTTAGATGGGAAAGATGGCTACTTCAAATCTGGTCAACTTTGTTGGGAAGGTTTCGACAAAATTACCTCCAGATTTGATTTGTTCAGAGTCTGGCTTCTTCCAACTGGATTGGTTTTGTAGTCCCCGATCGAATGACGCTTGTGTAACCGGGCTTTGATGTTTTTCTTAAGGATTGCTCGATGTTGGTCTTTGACTTTATTCTTTAGGAGTTTTGCTAAATTTGCGTTATTTATTTCTGCTGTGAATGTGTTCAGGGTAAATGTGATGGTTTATTTTGTTTTCCTTTCTTAAGGCAGCCTCTCTCTCTCTCTCTCTCTCTCTCTCTCTCTCTCTCTCTCTCTCTCTCTCTCTCTCTCTCTCTCTCTCTCTCTCTCAGTTTTACTCACAATAAAGCATGATTTGTACTCATCAGTTACTTTAGGCATTTGAGGTTAATGAACGGCTTTTTTTTTAACAAAATTGCTCATAGGGTACCTCAGAACTAAGTTCTGGGCCTATCCATTTGCTTTTTTTAGCAATTTTTATAAATAATTTCTCATAAGTCGCTGACGAAGACATTAGTAAAACTTGCTGATAGTGCGAAATATACAGTACTGTATGCTCTCTGGGAAAGTCAGAGAGTTTGAATAGTTGACGCTAAGTACTGAAGAAATATAGCAAAAATTATATTTAATGCTTGCTCTAAATGAGAGAAAACAACGAAAATGTTGATATATATATGTATATATATGTATATATATACACACACATATATATGTATATGTATATGTATGTACACACACACATATATATACACACACATACACTCAAGACCTTGATCGAATACCTAGAAAGGAATCATTCATAATCACCACATCACACATGAAACCTACAGCTACAATTAGAAATTATGTGATAAAATTCAAGTAGGATAATTAATATAGATGGAATTGTAATAGCTTAATTTCCTATTGCTCAAGTCCATAGATTATATCTATCAAAAGTCCTCACTGATGTACGGGGAATTAAACCTTCACTGCACAACAATCTAGACTATGATCGTGCTCTCCCAATGAAACCAAATAAACAAAAATTCTGTAACCCGTTTGTTTATAAGAGTCTTCACTTAAAAATGCGAAGTTTGGCGATAACTACGCAGAATGCAGATCCGAATCGGAACTCGTTTGTTCGAACGAGAGGAACGCAAATTGCGACCAAAGCAAAGTCGGTTAATATGCTAATGCTTTCGAACAATCTCTTCGTTCTAATCGAAACAAAAAGTCCTGCTCTGGTCAAGATTAGAAATGTAAAAATTGGAGAAAATTAAGGTAATTATCGTTCACTTATATGTTAATGGTTTTGCGTTCGAAATCTACAAATAGTGCTATCCGTTCCAATACATGAAAAATGCACCGTTAATGGAGAACGTTAATGCATTGATTGAACTTTTAAAAAGGAATTGTTACTTGGAAAGAAACAGATAATACTTTAAATATTTAATACTCTTACATCTTTTATTTGTATTTAATAAAAATACTATAAGAGTTTTAAGTTTTAGCCCCAACGCTACGCCATGTTTGTAACTTTACTTTTTACATCGAGTGAAAGATGTAAGGAAAACGCTACTCATCTTGCCAGACAGTTGAATAAGAAGCAATTAAATGCTCACAAATATTCAAACAGCCACCGTAATCTCTCTCTCTCTCTCTCTCTCTCTCTCTCTCTCTCTCTCTCTCATATTTGTCGAATACATTGGCCGTTGCAAGTTATGCAAATTCCAGGTTTGTGTCCGCTTTGTTATATAAAAACGGACTCCTATCACGGGAGACAAAATGGAGCAGCCATTTTTTACAGACGAACCCCTTCCCCCCTTTCCTACTCGTGAGGTACTCTTTCTGTCAATTTTTTAACCAGTTTTCAAGAACTGGTTATCTGTCTGAACCCTCCTACAGATCGGATTCTCATCATACTTTGTAGAAGGTATTCAAAATTTCTGTCTTCGTTATGAAGCTTAAAATTGCTTGCTTGTATGTATATATATATATATATATATATATATATATATATATATATATATATATATATATATATATATATATATATATATATATATATATATATATATATATATATATATATATATATGTATATATATTTATATATATGTGTGTGTATGTATATATATATGTGTGTATATATATGTATATATATAATAATTGCTACGATTAAAATATACTTGATAAATTACGATATACGTCTTAAATATGTTTGCATATTTTATTTCTTATGAATAATCTTGCATTATTTTTCTTGTAACAAAATTTTCCCCGTTCACAGACTGAGAAATAACTCAAAAATGCTATTCAAAAACACGAAAAAAAGAGATTTGATTCGGTATACTGATGAAGGATAGCCAAGTAAGTTTATGTAACTGGCGCTGAATTTTGTTCATACGGATCGAAATCCGGTTACGAAAGGACACCTCATCCCAAAGCAGATGCAATCATGAGACGGAATTAAGCGCAACGGCGTCGCCTCTAATCATCAGGATATTGCAGTCACGTCACGCAGACCCAAAGTCACAAAACCGACTTCGTAACTTCCAAGGTATCGATCGAAATACCTGACTGTGCATTCGCGTCTCTGCTTTACACTTTATGAAAAAATTTGGCAGGCATTATTTCCTGGATGTCGCCTGCAGCTTCGCCAAACGAGGGCTCTCATTATTTTGGACAAAACACTGTCCGAAAGTGTCAGGCCAAGGTAGCTTGCATCTCATGATGTTGCGTAAAAAGAAGAAGAAGAAGAAGAAGAAAACAGCAGATCGAGTCAAGCAGGCATGAGTTGCATTGAAAGAAGTTTTAGGGTTTTCCTTCTTGCAAGATGACTCATGAAGCTTCATGAGGAAAATTAATATAATCGTTTCGATGTGCTAAGTTACCAGTGATTATATATATGTATGTATATATATATATATATATATATACAGTATATATTTATACATACATACTTACACATATATATATATAATGTATATATATATATATATATATATATATATATATATATATATATATATTATATATATATATGAATGTATGTATGTATTTATGTGTGTGTGTGGGTGTATGCAAGTATGCGCACATTCAAAAGTAGAAAAGTAATATGTGGAAGATGTAGCAGAGAGTAGTGTAGGCTAAATGCTGTTGTGAATCTTGGTAAGTATCTTATGGAGAACAAAATTGTTTTTTCAGTAAGTAAATACAGGAAAGTTAACGAGGAATCGACTCTTGGGATAATGCAAGCAGAGAGGTGCTATTTAATGAGAATGTTATCCTGTTTAAGTGGACTAAATATTCTGAAAATTTGTAGAATGCAAAAGATAGAAGATATTCAAGACTTGAAGGGGTTATTCTACACTTGACGCTTGTGAAAGTGATTGTTAAGGGTTTAAAGAGGTCAGTTAAGAGTATGAAGAGTGATGAACCAATTAAGTGGTTTACAGTGGACATGGTCGTTTATGGTGGCAACAGTGTGACTGAGTGACTCCAAATGAAGGGGTAAGAAGAAGAATTGTGCACTGGACTTGCGACTGACGAGTACGTCATGTATGACGATAAGGCGACAAGTGATCATGGCTACTGCATTAATAGTGAGTAGAGTTGCCTCATGTGACCATGGGTTTTTTGGAAGCCGGGATTATTGTGTGGTGAATGTCAACTTGCATGGTAGTATCATGGAAACGCTTTTGTATACATATTTCGGACTCAGTGGGTGACTTTAGGACAAGAAAACAGATGGGTTATTGAATAGGTGAAGCAAGAAGTAGGAAGCAGGGTTTATGCAGGAGATTTGGTAGTGAGGTAGGCCTATCAGTGATCCAAAGCCCGAATGTATGAAAGAATTGTTGAGAAGTGTGCATGTTGAATGCATATGAAAGCTAAGAAGTTTGAAGTTATTAAGGTGAACTGTTGGTGTGAGATACGTGAATAAAAAATGAAGAGTTAAATGAATAAAAATGGTCACAACGTTTTGTGGCGATATGGTCATGTGGCAAGAATGGAAGAAGATAGGTTGGGAGGAAGTATGAGTGAAAGACCTAAAAAGTGTTGGATATATGGGGTGGATAAGATTTTGGAATTGATGGGTTTTAATGACCTCGTCTTTCTAATCCTGTTTCATACCATCTATCCATCACTTACTAGATCCTCCTCTCCTCCTTCCTAGCCCTTGTGAATTGTACACTTTATCAACCTCTCTTCTCCCATTCTATCCACATGACCACACATACATTTCATATATACTGTATAAATATATATATATATATATATATATATATATATATATTTATATATATATAATATATATTTACATGTGTGTATGTATATGTATTTACATATACATAAATATATATGTATATTATATATACATAATATATATATATATATATATATATATATATGTGTGTGTGTGTGTGTGTGTGCATGTATTTACACACACACACACGCATATATATATATATATATATATATATATATATATATATATATATATATATATATATATATATATATACACACATATATATATATACACACATACATACAGTTGCACATATGCATTTTTTTTTGTCCCATTCCTCAAAAATAGCTTTTTCAAGGCATTGCTTGCATGTGCACACCTGTCGCCAAAAGCTTTAGAGATGTCACAAGCAGTGACACAAGACCCCCGGAATTCCTGGGAGAGGGGGACCAGCCAAGAGTGAGGTAGGCCGTGAGATAACCGGTTGATATTCCAACATACGTTCCCAATTTCTAGTCGAGTTCCTCTGGGATCTATTTTTTCTCTCCTACGCTTTTCATCATTTCACAATTTTCTCTACGCGTGTGTCGGTGTGTGTATGAGTGTGTGTGCGTGTGCGTGTGTGAATACTTCTGTGTTAATCTTTTGGCAAGAACGAATGAGTATACATTTATGAAAGTGGACTGGGATGGAATATAAACTTAGGACAAACACCAGGCGCTGGGAGCTATGAAGTCATTTAGCTCTGAAAGGGAAATTGAGAGCAGAAAGGTTTAAAGGTGTAACAGGAGAGAGACCTCGCAGTTGCACTATGAAACAATTGTTAGAGAGGTTGGAAAGTAAGATGGAAGAAAGATAATATGAACGGAGGTACAGTAAAAAGAATGAAAGGTCTTGCAGCTAGGGACGCTGCAAAATAACTTTAAGTGATGCATACAGTGCACCGCGTGAGGTGCGCTGATGTAACTACCCTCCTACGGGGACATTTATGAACGTAAAATACTTTTGTATCCTTAACAAAACAGTATTTTCCGACGGTACAGTACGTAAGAATCGGTATCAGGTACGACAGCCATCGTAGTTGAAAATTTGCTGCCCGCAGGTGGTCCTGACTCCAGTTTAGGAACCTCGTTGCCGTTGCGGCATATCAGCTGTGTAAATCTTTGACGGGAAAGGAAAAGTGGGAAGAAGAGTTGGGTATTCATGAAAATATACAATGTGGGATTTTAGCGGTTCATCGCTGCTTCGTGGGTTTACATGCAACAAATCATCCATGTTCATGTTTTATAAGTAAGTATTTGATGTTGTGTTCATGCATTTATGGAGGTATAATTTTTATTAGGGAAACAATATACTGATGTAAAAATGAACCTTGCTGTCGATAATAGAACCATACAAATTGAAATGGATTTTTATTACATCTCTTTTATAATTAATGTTCTCTGACCATAATGAGTGGCGTGCTCTTACCTTGCAGACTAGACGGTTGTACTCCGTTAGGAGAGCTTTCTTAGAGCTTTTCAAACACTCGAGAGATAAATTTATGAACGCCAATTCTTAAGGTTGTTGGTGCCAAGCGCAGCATTAAGAAGATTGGCTATTTATTACGGGAGATTAACCAACAGTCTCCTGTACTTATTTGAGTGTATTTTAGTTGTGTGTATTTTCGTTCTTTCTATTTTTTCAACTGTGTTTAAATAATGTTGCGACAGGGCAGAATAGCTCCCTTTGACATCGTCACCCACCTGCCAACCTTTTTTTTCCGCAAGGCATTGTCGGTTATAAACGAGAGAAAGTGAACGGCTTTTACTTTTTTTTCTCTCTCTCTCTTATTATTATTCTTGTAACATAAATTATATTCTCCTCTAAATAAGATCCATGGTAAGAGACTGAGTGTTCATTCATTTTGCGGTGAAACGAAAATAGCGCTTAGGTGCATTTGCAGTAATGCTGTTTAGGAAACGGACACAAACTCCAAAGTTAACATGAAACAAGTATTTTTGTACAGAAATACCCTCAAGCTGCTCATTGTTTACCGCTGACGTCACATAGACCCTATTCATGAATGGTATCTGCGTGTCACTGGCTTCTTCACACTCTCGCTTCTTTGTCTTAGAGTGACTGAACACACACGCCCTCTCTCTCTCTCTCTCTCTCTCTCTCTCTCTCTCTCTCTTCTCTCCCTGGCACCTTAACTTTGGTGGTAGCACGTCTTTCTCACAAATGGCTGACCTGTGTTCGGATTTTGAACCGGATGAGAGATAGATAGGCGTGTTTCCTAATACCCAGTAGGTCTCTGTTGACCCAAGTGTTTGCCTAGTCATTAGACTACTGGTAATAATATGAATTGGCTTCGGCTGTAGAGAGAGAGAGAGAGAGAGAGAGAGAGAGAGAGAGAGAGAGAGAGAGAGATAAAAGTGTTTATTGCTCTGTCAAAATGCACACCATCAAAATTGGAAGACCCTGACCAGGTAATCCTATCTCTATAAGTTATTATATATATATATATATATATATATATATATATATATATATATATATATATATATATATATGTGTGTGTGTGTGTGTGTGTGTGTGTGTGTGTGAGTATGTGTGTATGTGTGTGTGTGTATTCTCTCTTCTCTCTCTCTCTCTCTCTCTCTCTCTCTTCTCAACATATCTTTTTAGATGCCCTTACTGAGGCGAGGTCTGGCAGCTGAATTACTCTTGCATTACGTGAACAAAATCCCTGTTATTTTATTTTTCACTTATGCTTTGTTTTCCTGTGGTGTTTGCTCAACAGTTGTTTTGTTCATGACGGATTATCTTAAGTGTACGTTGTTTCATTTGTGAAACAAAATGCGCAAGTAAGTTTTGTCTGCCTGGTAATAAACGGGCTCACACACTCAAAACACAACAAACATATATATATATATATATATATATATATATATATATATATATATATATATATATATATATATAAAGTAATCACAAAGAAATTATGAGCCTATGAGCAGAAGTTATTGAGTTGGTAATAGTTTGATGTTAGAGAATTCCTGGGTAATGTTTAGAACAAAAACTTTGGGACGATCTAATTTATCAAAGTTTTAGACTATTTATAGTCTTTCCAGCCAAAAAAAAAGGTTACAACCCATGGAAATGTTTTGTTTTATCAAATAAACACTTACCTGTTTTTACACCTAACGGGCTAGAGAGAAAGAACGAGACATTGACAGCAGAAAACGAGAGAAACGAAATGCGAATTGTTCTCATCGTCTCCCGGGCATTTTTCCCCGTTAAGATATTTTTCTTTTGGTTTGAGTTCAAAGAGAGTCACCTTGGACGAAGGCGCTCATTACTCCGGGCAGAGATCTCGGGCTGTGAGTAGCAATATCGTTACCAATCTCGCGACGCACGGAATATTACATGCGGTCATTTTTTATTATATCTGCGGGTATTGTTAATGCATGATTAACTTCTAGGCTTGCAGAAGGGTTACTGAACCACGCTGGAATTCATGACGCCTTTAGGGTTGACATGAAATACCTCAAGGGAGGGAAGCGAGGTCACTGAAATATGCTCTTTTCACATTATCCTCTTTCTCTGGAGAGAGAGAGAGAGAGAGAGAGAGAGAGAGTATATATTTAGTTATTGTGTATTATACGACCTAATACACTGAATATTATTATAATTCGATGCAATTAAGGGTGAGTTGCCAGGTCTCTTTTTTTCGTATACATTCTGGCAAAAAGTTTTTTTTGGGCTTTTAATTCAAGTTTTCTTTAGTTCATTGTTGATAGAACTTTTGCATATATTTCAGACAATAAAATTTGTGACGGTAGTCCTTTCTAACATTTTTTTGTAGCATTTTTTCCATTTATGTTCATTTATTCAACAATTTATTCACATAAATGCATTAGAGTAGTTGGTGACAGATAGCATATGTGTCATGACAGCTGTAGTATGCAGCCTGTTTCAAATAGAACCTCCATTTTCAAGAAGAGTCAAGCGAAGCCATTTAGCGAAAATCTCGAATGCTGGAGAATTTGGTGTCGTGACTGGCGAGTATAAGTCCTCCTCAATCCTTCTTCTTCTTTCCATGATTGATAGAAACCGAGCCATCTCTTAACAAGAGACTTTGAAGATCAAGGTTCTTTCGATGTAGACCTAACACTCAAGCCAGGAGATTTCAAGAATCTTGTCGCATCTACCAAATGTCTGTTAAGTTTCTCATAAACGTTCAGATCTCTTATATCAGTATAATACAGCTGCCATCGTAAGAGATTGACAACTAAAACTAGAGCTTATGTTCACCACTAACCGTTGAAAATAATAATTTTTTCACATTTGTTTATTATTTGAATAACATGATTTTTTGTCTGGTTAAGCAATGGCCCGTTGTTTTCGTATAAGAAAAACTTTGTAAAGCTATTTATGTTGATCCATCTACTATTATTGTCTGTGTTTAGGTTTAGAGCTAACGTGGTGACTGAATGATTACTGTCTATCTTCTACTGCAGTAACTAATGGCATTTAATGAGATTCTGAGATTTGGTCTAAAGTGACGTTCATTATTATAGTAATAGAAGGGATATTGTACAGTATTATAGTATTATAGCTACAGTTCTTTTTGACTGTTATATTCTGAATCCAAAACTGTCAGTTTAAATTATACACAGAAAGAAACACGTAGGAGAACATACCATAAAAAAAACTAATCTTTCCTTTTATGTCTTCTTCGGGTGAGAAGCTTCCTCATCTCCGTTCCCTCCAGCTCTCACGTAGAGAAAAAAAAAAAACTGTTGCTCTCGATATCGAAATAAAACTTGATACGGCGCCATGGTTTTCGGTTACGGGTATGGCGAATGGGCTGTGGACTGGAAGGAAGGTGCTGCTTTCACAAACCTTCATTTGGTGAAATATTCGAGTGCTGTTAATATTTCTTTGTACGCAGATTTGCCGTTATACTTAATTTTATTGGCAAGAGCATTATCCTTGCCTTGCTGTCAGCTGCCGTTATTTTGATCCCATCGCATGGCCATTGTGTTTTATTGTTTTATAAAAAAAAAAGTAAAAGTGAATATTTTTATCGCTGAGACTAGTAACTAGCTTATATTATTCATACATGTAACCTGCCAGATACACAATTCATATGCAAAATTCACACGTTATCTTAAAGACAATTTTCATTTTAAATCATGTGAAAATTCAAAAGTTTATAGTATAATTGTTGAAAAATTAGGCCGAACAACAACACTCTCCAACCTGACTTTAGGCCTATACCTAAATTAACGCACGTACAATATCTTCCTTTTGAAAGAGGCTTGGGTAATTTTTGGGGATGACATCCACCCTTCCGTTTTTCCAACCTTCAGATTGTCAGCCATAAAAGATGTGTGTTTATTCTGAACGAAAGCGTCTCTTCACGGTAATCTCATAGAAATAATCCTGTCGTCTTGTAAGTTTACTTTCCGCTCTTTACGAAGGAACGGCAAACGTGTTGGGAAACGAACTTACAACGGCTTAGACTTCTCTGCTTCGCCAATCTCATTTTGCCTTTGGTTAAGGATTATCCTTTCGTGCGTCTCCGGGTTCACTTATTTTTGTGAATTTCGTCAATTAATTCTGTAGGGTTGGTTCAGTTCTACTATCTGTTCATCTGAGTTACTGTAGGTAAATGCTGTAATTTTTTTTTTCCAGCTCAGGAAGTTAGAGATGTACTTATGTGCAGATGTTATTCTTTGTAATAATAATGTTGATTTTTTTCTGCCTCTTTTTCTGTTATGTTATAGAGTTGGATTGTAGATATTCTGGAATTCAAGATTAAAGGATGAGTATTTAGTAGAACAATCGTAAAGTGTGTTTATAACCATACATATCTATGTATGATTGTGGTCATATATATGTATATATATATGTGTGTATATATATATATATATATATATATATATATATATATATATATATATATATATATATTATCAATATTCAAGTACACACACACATATATATATATATATTGTAAATATATATATATATATATATATATATATATATATATATATATATATATATATATATGTGTGTGTGTGTGTGTGTGTGTGTGTGTGTGTATATGATTAGAAAAATTGGCATAAGCTATTCCTGAAACAGACCTCCACCAGCATCAGTAAAAAATTGACGGAAATGATTAGACTGAAGGTAATCGACATAGAACAAGTAAAAGTGAAAGTGCGTTCAGAGTATACATTTATATCTAAAGTTAGGTCATTACTGACAATGAGACTTGCACGCGGAAGAATCCTTTTTTTATTAACAGACAAGGCAACAGACAGACAGACAGAAAGAGTATTTCTTGAATTGTTGCAAACTGTTGTCGTGAGAATTACGTCGCAGAGGCCTTCCCCTTTGTTAAATAGGATTTAGTGGTTTATATATTTAAAGGGAAGGATTATTCAATAAGTCGCTATCATTTTTGTTTTTACTTTTTTATTTTTGGTCTTATTTTCCGGCCTGCTGCGACACACTACAGTCTGCTGATAGCCGGGTTCTCCAATTCACTGATTTA